>NC_056729.1:1339766965-1339999465 GCF_019279795.1 Protopterus annectens
GGTTTTTGGGACAAGGGGGCCGTGTTTGTCCGGGGGGGCACCAGAATCACCACGGGAAGAAAAAGACGCGTGGGAAGGTATACAGCGAGTCCCCTTTGGGCGGGCAGCGGTGACACGCTCCTCAGCACCTTTATCCCTGTGTTGTGGAACGCTTTGTGTGGTCCCTTCCGAGTGCTGCAGGTGTCCAGGTTAGGTACATCCCAGATGTGGCATTTGTACCAATCATTGGTCTGATGTGTGAAGTGTACAGGGTACAATGAACTCCCCTGATGTGGATGTGATTCCTTCCTGACCAGGTGGCCACAGTGGAATGTCTTCTCCCAACCACATTGGCATTGTGTGTGTCGCGCATTGAAGCTATGATTCCGACAGGTGTGGTACCCATGTCCTGAACACGTCCTGCCACCATGTTGAATGGATTTCACCACCTACATGTTTAAATCACGCTGTCAATTTAACATGTCCGTCCCCACTGGGTAGGTCTGCACCTTCCTGGCATGTAGCATCAGGCCATGGCTCTGGCACCAGTTATCCATTTCTATGAGGCCCCAGGTGGATGTCCGTGGTCAGATGGGGTGTTGGGTATGGTGGTCAGGCAGCAGTCATCTGCATACCTTGTCTGCCACAATCCCCTATGTTTGCATGCACATTGAAGGTTGAATGTCGGACAGGAGAGGGGCTCCAGGACTGAGCCCTGTGCCTCCACTCGACCAGCTTGGAGTCTGACACATGGCACCAGGAACACAAACTCCTGTGTGGTGTGACTTCCATCCAGTTGGCAAACCACCGCAGGACATAAGTCCCCACATGTACAGCTGGCGCAAGCCTTTCCATGAGTCCCGTGGAGTGTGGTTTGAACGCTCCGCCAGGTCATGGTAGTCTGTGCAAACCGCACGCACTCCCATCAATGGCCTTAGTGACCCTCCAGACAGGTCGAAAGCAGGTTAGGGGAGGCAGGATCTGCCCTTGACTAAGTCGATGTGGGTATGTTCGGTATTGGCTGTACACCACTGTCGTATTTATGGGCCCCAGTATGGACCTCCCGCACTTTGCAGACAAGGCATGTCAAGCTGATAGGGCAGGAATGTCTACAGTCCATAAGAGCACTACCTGGCGCTTAGTGGGGACCACAGCTGCCGTATGCCATCCAGCGGGACCCAGCCCGTGAGTAAGCCCTAAGATGACAGCGGCTGCCCATGTGTGGGGCGAGGGCCTCAATGAGGTGAGTGGCACACACAGGGGACACCATCTGGGCCCATTGGTGCTGTGTTCACCGCTTAACAGATGTCAGATCACTCCTGGGCATACGAGATGTTTGGGAGGCTAGACTCTGGTGGGATGGATACGTCCCCTCTTGGGGGGGGGGGTAGATGTATGCATGGAACATGTCCGCTGGTTTGTTGACAATGTCTGTGGGTTCAGTGACCATTGTACCATTCTGGAGTAATTCGGGCATGACTGTAAGGCCCCACCCATGTCCCTACCACAGCTAAGGAAGGCCCTATGGTTGTCTGCAGTACCACTCCCACAAGCGGCCTTGGATGATTGTATGTGTGACAGTATGTTAACGCCGGTATTAATGAGTGATGCCTTCCCTGGTACTGATATTGCTCTGTCATGTATTAGCTCCAACTGTTGTTGTACAGTTTGTCAATGGCTGGGGTCCACCAGACCATGTGCCTGCCTTTGGTGGACAAGGTCCTGATGTTATCATGATCGCTTGGTGCAGACATCCCTGGGGGTGCTCAGAGAAGGCATTTGTAAGGGTTTCAGCAGTGTGGCCTGTGTTTACCACTGGCATGGGAGGCCTTGTAGGGTACTACACGGGTCGTGATGATCGCAGCGTGTGTGTGGTTCGCTGTGGAGAGCCGTCCACTTACGCCTCCCATGCCGGTGTTGGGTGCAGGATGGATTACCAGTGGATGGATTATACGGTCTGACATCACCATTGAGGGATGTACATCCTGGGAGCATATCCTCCCATGTGATGATCAGAACTGGTATACGTCCCCTAGTGGGTATGGTGCATGGGTGTTCCACAGCAGTCAGGTGTGAACACCTGGGACCTGTGGAGGGGGTGTTGTGTCCTGGGTAATGTTCTCGGTCTATGTATGGGTGGTTGATGTCACCCAATACCGGTGTTGTGAGAGCATGCACACCCACCAGTGTCCTCAGGACGGCTGTGCAGGTATCCTGGGATTGGGAGGTGGTCTGTAGCATGCAACAAACTGTAGGGCTGTCCTAACCATGGTTAATTGCACCTGGATATTCCCTGCTGCTACGGCATCTCTGCCAACATGGAGGTGTGTGTATCCGGTCATGGAAATGGGGACTCCCTCCCTTCTGTGTTATGTCCGGTTATGGTCCTGAACGGGCAGTGATATAGGGTATGACCCGGCAGTGCTGGGGTGCTCTCAGCAGCCCTGACCAATGTTTCAGTCACAGCACTGACATCGATGTCCTCCATACTGAGGAGGGCATTTGAGGGTGTGCAGCTTGGCTGTAGACCACTGGCAGTGAGCTGTATTATCCTGTGTGTTCTCCAGGCTTGTAGTGTGGGGTGGTAGGTTTATCATTCCAGCAGTGCCTGCAGAGCACTCGTGGGGTGGCAGGTGCCTTTGCCAACCCTTTGTAGACCAGGGCTACAGCTGCCAGCCATACCATGCGCGGGGCGGTGCCAAGCATGTCATCCCAGGTAAATGGAATCCGGATCCCCTCAGACTGACACTGGTAACCAGGACATTATCAAGGGTGAACACATTGAGCCAGTGTAGTGGCATCATACTTGATGAGGGTGGGATACTGCCCGGGGTCAGGGACATGCCGGCCTGGGCTACACAATCTGAGTGGCCCTCTATGTGTCCTGTAATGTATCCCAGGGTGGTATGCCACCAGACGCAGACACCGGCATGGGCAATGACCGCGTCATACCTGCACATGCTGCGGAGTGACCTGAGTGCGTGCTATGTGGCGATTCCAGCGCCGGCAGGCAGCCTACTGTGATCATCCCCTTGTTCAGTATGGTGGGTGGGACGTCGGTGTGTCTGGCAGTGGCGTCACCCATTACAGGTGTGTCTGGCAGTGTGTGCGTTGCCTTTGGGTGTCTGCCGGGTTAGCTCACTGACGCTGGGGAACCATGTGTTGCATGTCCTATGTCTTGTGGAGGCAGTAGCTTGTGTGTCTGCTTCCAGAGGGCTCATAGGTTCGGTGACATGTCCTACAGTGCCTCCAGGTATGTCTTAGTGTGTTCATGTGTTTGATTAGCATTTGCGATAGTCACAATTGACACTGGGTATGTGGTGTGCATTGTGTCCTTCCTCCCTCTGCGTGGTCTTGCCGGTCATGGTTGGGGAGAGAGCACAGTCCCCTGTCTGGCTATATAGTTACGCCTGTCACATGTATTATGTTCATTGGGGAGGTGCGGCTTTGTCCGGTGTCCATGAGGCACCTGTAACAGTGGCCAGGACGCCCAGATTAACCATCTGAACAGGAGAGGTCGCTAGCAATTGACCCGTCGACATGCCAGAGGATGTGAATGCATTTGCTGCGAATCGGTCAGAAGGCACCTATAGAGAAGTGGGCACATAAGGGGATTCTAGGACAGTGTAGTACTCCATTGAGTATACATGTACTTTATCTGTGGGAATACTATGGAGCAGGTGCAGAGCTTTGTGATGTAGAGAACAGACAGTCGGAATGCAAGAAGAGAGGTCATACACATAAACCCATGGAGCACGGAGTCGGATACAGTGTAATGTTGCTTACACGGTACATGACGACATGTCCACACATATACTGCACCTGACGCCTGTGGTCGGTGCCACAGGCTACGGTGGACAGAGACATCACATACATGGCATGACACAGTACAGGTATGGTGACATTCTGGCGGTGTTGTATGCAGTGTGCTGGCTACTGATCAAGAGGTGTCACCTGTCAGCTGTGGTGCACAGTGTCTCGACAGTTGGATGCTGTACCGGTATAGAATATTCCCGCATTCGCTGGGCGTACACCTCTATGGCACACACACCATTGTGTGCAGATGGGGACACCTGTCTGTGTGGTCGGCACCCCCACAAGACAATGCACCAACGCCAAATGTCACAGGGGTGGTCTTGCACAGGTGGCCAGTAAGGCTCACAGGTATGGAAATGACAGGGCTGTACAATGCAGCACCACTACGGGATGTTCACCCTGTGTGGTCAGTGTCCAGTCACAACACGATATCTGCATACACCCTCTCAACAGGCAGCAGACATACACACGTCGACACACCGACATGGTGGTGGCCACACATGTCTACACGGAGGGATGACGTGTTGCATGTACTACACCATCCACATCGGTGCACCCCACACTGAGGTAGGTACAGAGCTCTACCATGGTGTACAGTGATGTGTGGCACGTGGCACATAGTTCCCCGATCTGTGGCATACATGGGCACACATTCCTGCACACATGTTGGTGCTAGGAATGCAACACCCGCTACATGGGATTTCTGCAGGCGTGCAGCGGTATGTGGTGCGTCCTGCGTACTACCACTGTATCCGGCATCTGTGCCAATATCTGCACTTGGGTGGTGGTAGGGGTTACAGTGGCAATGTGACATATGGTCGAACCCGCATGGCCGATGGGTATGCCTCATGGCAGTGCTGTCATGTAAAGGCGACATAGCGGACTGTATGCACATGGCAGGGTAGGACAGTGTGTGACACACCTGTGACCAGCACCTGCACACATGCATGTGGACAGGTGTTTAAACAAATGGTGTACACACAGACTGCCATGCGTGCTGTTACTATGCCACCATATGATGGCCCCCATGATGGGTATGCATGTGTGAGAGGGTTGCAACTGTGTTACGGACACCAGACACCATGCCTGCACGGCTGCACCGTGCACAGTACACGTGTCACATGTATCCCCTGTTGCCATGTGTGTATGCATTGCTACGCCAGACATGTGTGTCAACATGCATGGAACATGGACTGTGGTTTGGTATCACAGCTGTCACAGGCAAACTGTACAAGGGTATGTGTCCCTGTGAACACCGGCCACACCCCTGTAGGGGTGCATACCACAGACATGTGTCCACCTTCCCTTCGCGGTGTGTATTATCACAGACGCCTGTGTCATGCATGTGGTCCATCACAGGCCTCGTGATGAGTCCTGCGTGCAGTCCATGCACACAGCCTGGAAACCACATATGTGACATATCCGACATTGTTTCACTGTGGTACAGCTGCAGTCATGTGTCATACCTGTGTCAGGCCCGTGGCATGTGGAGCACGCCTGTCCGTGTATACCGCACGGGTAGACTACATCACACCTGTGGGATCATTGATAGTACATGTGTACTCTGCACGACGGACGCATTAACCGCCACATAGTCTTCTGACATATGTCACATGCAGTTTCTGGACCGCGGAGGCATACTGCTGCACCGATAATAAGGTGCTGGCATAGCAGCTACAGTGTTCACTTCGGTGTACATGTTCAGCCTGCACCCATGGCGCCTGTGCTGTCATCTGTGTGTGTACATGTGGCTGCATGTGTGTCCACCCTGTGCGTGTGTATGGGTTTACCTGGCCGTGACTTGCGGTTTGTGCACTCCGTCTGCATGCCGGACGGCGCTGTGAGCACATACCACGTGGTGTAAGCATGGCCGGGTCGCTGTTGTGTGGCTGGACACACGACGGTCCACAGTCTGCCTCCCATGCCGCCGCCTCCATGTGTATGCATGTCTGCTCTGTGCCGATTCTAAGTGTCTGAGCATGCCCAGTGAGCAGCTGTGTAGATAGACACACAGTACAGTGCACACCGCGCCCGACTGCATTGATACCCGGTGCATGCCTGTTTCCTTCGCAACTGCCACGTCTGTGGCATGGCCGGGTTGCTGTTGTGTGGCTGGACACACATGATGGTCCACAGTCTGCCTCCCATGCCGTCGCCCCATGTGTATGCATGTCTGCTCTGTGCCGATTCTAAGTGTCTGAGCATGCCCAGTAAGCAGCTGTGTAGATGGACACACAGTACAGTGCACCACACGCCCGACTGCGTTGATACCCCGTGAGCATGTCTGTCTCCCCTTTGCAACCGCTAGGTGTGAGAGGCATGGCCAGTACACCTGTCGGGGGTACACACGACAGTCGGCACCGATGTCTGCTACTAGGCGTGTAGCCATGGCCAATGACATCCTGCATAGCCATGGTGACCATCCAGGTGACTCGTATGTGGCTGTCATGCCACATTGGCTGCCTACATCCTGCACGCCGGATGCCCTCATAGGGTATACTGTCATGTGGTGCATCCCGTATTCATGTCGTGGATGTACTGCCCGTTCAGCTATTTGGTATTCCGACTGCAGCACTACCGTTACTGTAACGGCCACCTTGGGATGGTAACAGGCTGTGTGACTGCGCACTCTGTCTTCATTCCCATCGGCCGCATTGCCTCTGCAGATGACACCACCCACCTAGGGTATGCCTCCTGACAGTGCTGTGCTCAGTAATCCCGGTAGCGCGTTCTGTAAATGCTTCATGCTGTAGTGAGTTCATGTAGGTAGGTGAGGTCTTCGACTCTCGGCCCTTCCCTGTGTATGTGTGTGTGTGTGTTTCCAGCTGCCTCTGCAGATGAACATGCTTTTAGATGCTTCGCAACACATACCTTGCCTATTGCCAGCTATTCTCTTATGGGTGATGTCACCCGCCTAGAAGTATGCCACTGACAGCTGTGCTCAGTAATCTCGGTAGCGGCGTTCTGTAAATGCTTCATGCTGTAGTGAGTTCATGTAGGTAGGCGTAGGTTCGACTCTTGGCCCTTCCCTGTGTGTGTGTGTGTGTGTGTGTGTGTGTGTGTGTGTGTGTGTGTTTCCAGCTGCCTCTGCAGATGAACATGCTTTTAGACGCTTCGCAACACATACCTTGGCTATTGCCAGCTATTATCTTACGGGTGATGTCACCCGCCTAGAAGTATGCCTCTGACAGCGCTGTGCTCAGTAATCTCGGTAGCGCGTTCTGTAAATGCTTCATGCTGTAGTGAGTTCATGTAGGTAGGCGTAGGTTCGACTCTCGGCCCTTTCCTGTGTGTGTGTGTGTGTGTGTGTGTGTGTGTGTGTGTGTGTGTGTGTGTGTGTTTCCAGCTGCCTCTGCAGATGAACATGCTTTTAGACGCTTCGCAACACATACCTTGGCTATTGCCAGCTATTCTCTTACGGGTGATGTCACCCGCCTAGAAGTAGGACCATCTGACAGCGCTGTGCTCAGTAATCTCGGTAGCGCGTTCTGTAAATGCTTCATGCTGTAGTGAGTTCATGTAGGTAGGCGTAGGTTCGACTCTTGGCCCTTTCCTGTGTGTGTGTGTGTGTGTGTGTGTGTGTGTGTGTGTGTGTGTGTGTGTGTGTGTGTGTGTGTGTTTCCAGCTGCCTCTGCAGATGAACATGCTTTTAGACGCTTCGCAACACATACCTTGGCTATTGCCAGCTATTATCTTACGGGTGATGTCACCCGCCTAGAAGTATGCCTCTGACAGCGCTGTGCTCAGTAATCTCGGTAGCGCGTTCTGTAAATGCTTCATGCTGTAGTGAGTTCATGTAGGTAGGCGTAGGTTCGACTCCCGGCCCTTCCTGAGGTGTGCATGTGTGTGTTTCCAGCTGCCTCTGCAGATGAACATGCTTTTAGATGCTTCCCAACACATACCTTGGCTATTGTCAGCTATTCCCTTACGGATGATGTCACCCGCCTAGTAGTATGCCTCTGACAGCGCTGTGCTCAGTAATCTCGGTAGCGTTCTGAAAATGCTTCATGCTGTAGAGAGTTCATGTAGATAGGCGAGGTTCGACTCTGGGCCCTTCCCTGTGTGTGTGATAGTGTGTGTGTGTATGTGTGTGTGTGTGTGTGTGTGTGTGTGTGTTCCAGCTGCCTCTGCAGATGAACATGCTTTTAGACGCCAACACATACCTTGGCTATTGCCAGCTATTATCTTCGGTGATGTCACCGCCTAGAAGTATGCCTCTGACAGCGCTGTGCTCAGTAATCTCGGTAGCGCGTTCTGTAAATGCTTCATGCTGTAGTGAGTTCATAGGCGTAGGTTCGACTCTCGGCCCTTCCCTGTGTGTGTGTGTGTGTGTGTGTGTGTGTGTGTTTCCAGCTGCCTCTGCAGATGAACATGCTTTTAGACGCTTCGCAACACATACCTTGGCTATTGCCAGCTATTCTCTTACGGGTGATGTCACCCACCTAGAAGTATGCCTCTAACAGCTCTGTGCTCAGTAATCTCGGTAGCGTGTTCTGTAAATGCTTCATGCTGTAGTGAGTTCATGTAGGTAGGCGTAGGTTCGACTCCTGGCCCTTCCCTGTGTGTGTGTGTGTGTGTGTGTGTGTTTCCAGCTGCCTCTGCAGATGAACAAGCTTTTAGATGCTTCGCAACACATACCTTGGCTATCAGCGGCCATTCCTTTACGGATGTTGTCACCCACCTGTACATGTGCCTCTGACGATGGTGTGTTCGGTGGTCCACGTAGCGCATTCCATACCTGTGTCATACGTTTGTGCGGTTGGGTATGTGGGGGTGTGGTCAATCACCATGCCTGCCACACGTGTGTGTGTGTCCATGCTCCCAGCTGAATGGGTTCATAGGGTATGGCTTTGAGGTTTACGCAGAACACTCATATCCTGCCGCCATCCCTGTGTTTGTGGATGGTGAGACGCAGCTCGTGTACTGCTTGTGTGCCTGCTGTGGTTGGCGACCTCCATAGCGTGTTCTCCACGTGCACCCTGCTATGGTGTGGTGGGGTGGTGCTGTGTACATTACACTCACGGGTCTGCCACATGTGTCCGTCTGTATCTCTGTCATTGTATATCTACGTACCTATGTTGTGCCCGTACTGCTGCTCTAGCATGGACAGCTGTCTTTCCCATATATCGCATATTTGCACAGCTGACACATATAACTGTGGTATGTTGCATATCCACTCATTGTCCATGCACCGTCCGTATTCCAGAACACCCTAAAGACATCTGCTGGATATCGTGGCAGACAGCTATCCTTGCTGTCCTGACACTGTACCCGTACACGCCATACACCTTGTGTGTACTTGCCAATTTATGGTGTGTGTATGTCTACCTGTGCTGTATGCATGGCCGTGTGTGTGTCCCGCTATAGCCATCTGTGCAGGTGTCGCCACTATGGGTAATCCTTGTGGACCGCTGTTTCATGTGCACGTCTGCACATACCTGCAGACCGTACTACCTCCCACGGCAGCGCCTTAGATCGACTGCTGCCCTAGGCTGTAGGGCTCCATGGTTTCACCACCACAACACATGGTGCCCCCATCTTGGTATACCTACATGACACACCTACTAGACAGGTGGCCCCACTAGTGCGGCGCCCTGGGCAGCCGCAGGATTGGCGTATGCCTATGGCCGGCTATGGGCACATCACAAGGCATACGTCTACATTCGGTGTTTTACGACGTCTAGGTTATAATACCAGAGGGGGGACCTCATCAGTTATGCTATAGAATGCGGATTTAGATGGATTAGTAGGTGGAGGGTTGGCCACACACCAGGGCTGACCGATGGAACACTGATGAGGCCTCTTTTGAGAAGCAGGTGGAGCAAACCCCTGTAACAGGAATGTAGTTTAGGTACAGATGTAGAGTTAACACACATTTGTCCACTCTTTCAGTTCTGTACCGCTGTATTACAGTGATATGCTATGCATATCTTCCATATACATTGTTAGATCTTTGATTGATGAGTATTCGGCATAGTACAATATCATATAATACATGTGTTAATAGGATGCTTTCTGAGATGTTAACATATGTGTGTGTGGTTAACATTGCTTTCTATGCTGTGGTTACATGTTCATTGTTTGCATAGAAAGTAACAAATGGAAGTGTAAGGGGGATATTTAAAGCCTGGATGCTTCTATGTTATGTGTAAGTCTCACGGAGCCTACGGGTGAAAGCGCTTACATGTCTATGAAGTAACCTTTGTATACCATACGTGACCTGTCGTGGACAAAATGTCTACGTTGACTGTTTCATCTACCTATGTGTGACTTGGTTTGTGTGCCATAAGGTGCCAGCGGGTCTTTGATGTTGATTAGGTGTATTCCATGGTCAATTGACATTAATCCTATTAATTCACTGAAGGATGTTCTTCATTGGTGGGAACGCCATAGTTTGACCATCGTATGGCTTTCCTAGCTGACGTTGATATTGTGCCATTGGTATGTGTTCCACAGGTCACCCATTTGTTCCGCGGTATGGAAGCGTGTGATCCCCATTTTGGTGCTGGCAGACTGAGTGCTGTGTACGCCGGTATTCGCACGGCGGTCTGACTTTGTATGTGTAGTCTCTACTGTAGTCCCTATCTGTATTCCCTGTGTTATGCCTTACTACAGCTGTGTGATTCCACCAGGTTTGCAGTTATGGGTACCATCTTGGCCGTACGTTTGTCCATCCATGGGAACTGCCTAATGGACACTGGTATAGGGCTGTACACATTTCACAGCTGCATTTAGCATTCTCCGGTGGATGATTTGCATTATTAGTGCGGAGTAATGCATATGCCATACCCACATCCATCACACGGGGCGGGACAACAGATCATCTGCCAATCAACTCCGACACCCATTTCTGCATACCCACGATCCCATGGCTGCAACCCTCGACAGTACCCATTGCACATCCTCCATGTGTGCGGGAATGGGATGTGGACGCACATCTATGGACTCGACAATCTGGGGATTTCTGTGCATATGTCCTGCATTTCATGGACAGTTGTCATCAACCTTGAACACGCTGGTGGTGCATATATGTAGCTGTGCCGTAGTCACGGCTGTCACTTCATCTGGGTCTCTCGATCGCTCTCGATCGCAGCCGGTTGACATTGCGTACGGATAAATTTTTGGGTCCTACAATGGACACCAATGTGCATATGTAAAGTGTAGAACATGTTGGACTGTGTCCATCTGGCCAGTGGTTTTGACCGCTGCTGTATGTTCCCCAATCGCGGATGTGTGTTTGACTACACATATTATGTTGTGCTACGAAACCCATGTTTTACTACGATTAACCCAAATGGTGTTAATGTAATGCTGCAGGTTGGCAACTGCTTTAAGTAATCCTCAGAAGGCCCAGTAGGACATATACGCCACTGTATTGTCAATGTAACACAGCCAGAACATGTAGACCCTATTGATTCATTGAAGGATGTTCTTTATAAGCGGGAACGCCAGTGTTTAAACATCCTATGACCCTTCCTAGTTGACGTTGTTGGTGTGCCATTGGTATGTGTTCCACTGGTCGCTCATTTGTTCCGCAGTATGGCAGCGAGTAATCCCCATGTTGTTGCTAGCAGATTGAGTGCTGTGTACGTCGGTATTCGCACGGCGATCTGGATTTCTATGGGGAGTGTCTACTGTAGTTGCCATCTGCATTTCCTGTGTTATGCCTTACTGCAGCTGTGTAATTCCACCGGGCTTGCAGGTATGGGTGCCATCCTGGTCGTAGGCTTGTCCATCCATGGGGATTGCCTACTGGACACTGTTATGGCCTGTACACATTCCACACCTGCATTTAGCATTATCCGGTGGATGCTTTGCATTATTAGTGGGGAGTAGGTCATGTGCTACACCCACATCACTCCCACGGGGCGTGACAACGTCTTATCTGCCAAACAACACCGAGCCCCATTTCTGCATACCCAAGATCCCATGGCTGCAACCCTCGACAGTACCCATTACACATCCTTCATGTATGCGGGACTGGGATGTGGACGCACATGTATGGACACGTCGATCTGGGGATTTCTGTTCATATGTCCTGCATTTCATGGACACCTGTCATCAACCTTAAACACGCTGGTGGTGCATATGTCTAACTGTGCCGTAGTCACGGCTATCGCATCATCTGGTGGTCGGAAATGGCTGGATGGAATTCTGTTAGGAGTAATTTTTGGGTCCTACAATGGACACCAATGTGCATATGTAAAGTTAGATGTTGCTGGACTGTGTCCAACTGGCCAGTGGTTTTGACTGCTGCTGTATGTTCCCCAATCGCGGATGTCTGTTTGACTACCCATTCTACGTGGTGCTACGTAAACCAGGTGTTTTAGAACTGTGAACAAATGGTGTACATCCAAAGATGCAGGTTAGCAACTGCTTTAAATAAACCTCAGACGTCCCAATAGGACATATCCGTCACTGTATTTTCAACATAACACCACCAGAACATGTTGATCCCCTATGTATTCATTGAAGCATGTTTTCTTTATAGGTGGGAACGCCGTAGTTTACATATCCTAGTTGACGTTGTTGGTGTGCCATTAGTATGTGTTCCACAAGTCGCCCATCTGTTCCGCAGTATGGTAGCGAGTGCTCCCCATTTTGTTGCTGGCAGATTGAGTGCTGTGTACGCCGGTGTTTGCACGGCGGTCCAACTTTGTATGGGGAATGTCAACTGTAGTCCCTATGTGTATTTCCTGTGTTATGCCTTACTGCGGCTGTGTAATTCCACCGGGTTTGCAGTTATGGGTGCCATCTTGGTCGTACGCTTGTCCATCCATGAGAATTGCCTACTGGACACTGGTATAGGGCTGTACACATTTCACACCTGCATTTAGCATTCTCCGGTGGATGCTTTGCATTATTAGTGGGGATTAAGGCAGGTGCTACGCCCACATCCCTCCCACGGGCGGACAACGGATTATCTGCCAAACGACACCGAGCCCTGTTTCTACATACCCAGGATCCCTTGGCTGCAACAGTCGACAGTACCCATTACACATCCTTCATGTGTGCGGGACTGGGATGTGGACGCACTTCTATGGACTCGGAACTCTGGGGATTTCTGTGCATATGTGCTGCATTTCATGGACAGTTGTCATCAACATTGAACACGCTGGTGGTGCATATGTGTAGCTGTGCCGTGGTCACGACTGTCGCTTCTCCTGGTTGGACGATGAAGGCTGGCAGGTATTCCGTACGGGACAATTTTTGGGTCCTACAATGGACACCAATGTGCATATGTAAAGTGTAGAGCTTGTCGGACTGTGTCCATGTGGCCAGTGGTTTTGACTGCTGCTGTGTGTTCACCAATCGCGATGTCTGCTTGACTACCCATAGTGTGTAGTGCTACGGAAACCATGTTTTCCAAAACCGGAACCAAATGGTGAACATCCAATGATGCAGGTTAACAACCACTTTAATTAATCCCCAGAGGTCCCAGTAGGGAAGTATCGCCACTTTATTGTCGGAATGACACCACCATACCAGGTAAATCACGGGCACTTTGGCCCGGTCTTACCGGCCATTTGCAAGTGTAATTAGCAGACACGTGTCAATACATGTATAATAATACATATTGTAATACCGACGTTAATCTATGTTATTTGGACAATGGCTTCTGCTATTGACATACGTTGCTGTGGGTGTTGCCGGTTACCATACACATGGCTTTCTCAAAGGCCGAATTCACAATTCTGAACACTACTGTGGTCTCCTTTAAGGACCCTGAGCCAGTGGTCAACAGTACTCAAGCCACTGCATCACTTACATATGCCTTCTACCGGTACCTACAGGACTGCATGGATCAGGCATTCCCTTACCCAACTGTGGTTCATTGTACCAATGCCAAGCATCCAGTGTGGTGTACCCCAGCCATACACAAGCTGTACGACGAGAGGAGGTGGCTACTACAAGGCAGAGCAGACACCTTGTGAGGTATGACACCCTTGCTCATTATATGTGAAGAGCTACAGGCTGTCATGACATGGTCCGGGGCAGGTTCCACAGATATATCTCCATGGACTCGGCAGACAATCATACAGCCTTCATTTGCTATGCTGGACACCTGGGAGGTAACTCACACATATGCTCTGACTGGGTTCACAATGATGTGGAGTTTACTGAACATACACACATTGCCAACATACGGGCTGACAGGTTCGGTGAGGACATCTCCACCCCCTCCCCCCCACATGGAAAGATGTCTGTACCAGCGGTTTGTGGTCCCCGAATGTTCTGTAACGCACGGGTGGGACATGCTCTCTCCAGGGTAGTGAACACAGCATCCATGGGACCAGCTGGTGTCCCGACTGTGTACTCCGCGCGGAATTAGACCCACAGTTAGGACAGCTGTTTATTCTTAGCCTCACCTCGGGTAACGTACCCAAGTTGTGTCGCACGGCGACTGTAGTCCCACTTCACAGGGCCAGTGCCTCCACTGACCCTGGTTATTACTGTCCCATTACCATGAGAAGACTTATCTGCAAAGACATGGGGAGGGATCATACTGCGGCCCGTAGATGACGACATAGGGGACCTGCATACTTTGCATCCAACCCAGTTTGGCTTGGTCAGGGGCGGTTCATGCGTTTAAATCCTGGTTGACGTTTTAGGGACAGTCACCGAGGCCACTGATGGGGGTCTTGCAGTCCATACAGCCTACCTCGACCTGGCAAAGGCCTTCAACACAATACCCCCCGGTATCATTGATAAACCCATCAGCTTGGATGTGAACACGTACATCGCAGGATGGGTTGCAAACTGGCTAGGTGACACGACCCACGCGGTCATAGTTGCTGGCAGCATGTCGGACTTACTGCCTGTCACAGGCGGTGTCCCACGGGGCTCTGCCCTGGGTCCACTCTTTTTCTACATCTACATTTCCACAGTACAAGCACACACAGGGGTGTTATGGCTGACACTGTTTGTAGATGACTGCGAACCGGGTGCCATAGTGGGACGGACATCTGACACAGATATCCTTCAAAGGGGCCTCCCAGATATGTATATCTGCTGTCAAGGACATGCCCTACAGCTAAATGCCAGGTAATGCATAGTCATACCCGTCGGGAAGAACGAGGTCACCCCTGTCCGGCATATGGGTGGCAGTCCACTGAGCACGGGGGTAATTACCAGGGATCTGGGGACCCAGGTTGTCGGTCACCATTCGTTCGACACACACGTTGCTATCGTGGTTCGGTAGAACTTCTACATTGCCCACCTGATCGTGCAGGGATTCACATCTAGATCAGGGTATGTCATCGTCTCCTTGTACTCATTACGTGTTACACCTATGATTGAGTACATTGCCCCATTCGGAGGGTATCTGACCCGACACCTACAGCAGCTGGGAAGGCCCCATAGGTTAATCGTCAGACAGATGCAGGGTGTCAGGGATTTGTGTTATGCTGCCCCACTCTTAGGACTCCTGCTCCATTCAGTGACATACCTCTTGTTCGGTGTTGACCTGTGCCTGACATACGAGGCCATGTCGACCCATATTTGATGCCTATGCTTCACCTACTGGATCTACATCCCTCGGAACCACAAGGGCAGGTGACGTGAACCTTGACACGGTCATTAATAGGATGTGTTGGAGTGACACATACGTCACCCAGACACTCACTATGCTGTGGATCTACATCACAGTACATGTGAGGCAGAGAACCTTGCTAGCCTTGTTCGAGGGGGATCTTGTCCGTTGGATGGGGGATTGCAGATATACTCCAGGGATTACATCATTGTCACTGCTTGACAGAGGTATAGCAATATAATAGGCATTTTATCTCCGGACCGGAGGGTTGGCAAAGGAATCCTAACTATGGCCTAGGGTTATGGCTGACCTTGGGTAGATAGCCTACTCTGTACCTATGGACCTATGAACCTATGTTCATAGTTTGTCCCATTCACACTTGTCTATCCCCTATCCTCTTTCTCATGTGTATATTTCTGTGGCACGTGACTGACCTCTGTATTACCTGCGGGTATGCTGTCTACAGTGCACATACGTCACGGTTGATTACAGTGTATCTGTGTCCCTACCTCTGTGATACTGAGAACTACCACACATCCTTCACAGCATTACATGCATATGTCCATTCTATTATTCTTTGGCCTATGGGGGGGTGTTAAGGCAACGGTTACACGTGTCCCTGTTTGTGCGCGCGTCATGGTGGTCTTTGACCAGCCTCCGTTGCGGTCGTGGGATGGACGGTAGTGTTGGTGTGTGCTTGGCATGTGTTTTCACTGCCGGTACATCTGTGGGAGGTGGGGTTGGCACATGTTCCTCTTTGCAGGGGGCCCCATCCTGGAGTTTTGTGTCATGCATCTACACTTGGCACGTGCCATATGTTCTGTGCTATTCCCACAGTCGTGTATGCCTTCATGCATTACTACTGCGTGTTACTGGCTGTTTGTATGTGGTACACATGGCTATTATGGTGGTTGGCTTGGCCTATTCCCATGCTATGACATACCCATCCATCTGGGCATATGCATGTTATTCCGTCCTTTGCGTTGGCTGTGGGTGTTTGGCCGTCCGGCAACACTACTGTCAACATGTGATGTCCCACCTTCCCCTTCTGTGCCTGTGGCACCCTGTTAGGGCGTCCTGTTTGGTAGGCAGATGTTCCGCTATATGTGTTGTGTTTGACATGTCTGCATAGCTAATCATTGGTACGGTGGTTGAACATACCACCTTGTCCAGATGTGTACAGTTATGTGCACCGTGGCGTGTGCACGCCTATGGGGTTTGGACAGGTCCATACCACATGCGGGATGTACACATTCTGCCGACACATTCACATGCAGCCATTTGCATATCTGTACCTGAGGTGGGTTGTTAACATGTGGGGTACATATTTGCCCGCGTGGCACTGCCTAAGACAATACATCTTACCGCATTTCAGGTATGCCCATTGTGTGTAGGTGTGTAGCTGCGCAAGGCTGCTAGCTGGGTTGGGTGCAGGGTCGTACATGGGTGCGGGATACATGCTATGATGGGGCTATTGTGTATTACATTTGCATGCATGAGTTCTGCTTCTGGATATTACGCTTAGACATACGCCGTCCTATGTGTATGTGACGAGCACGTTGCTGGGTGTGGCACATGTTGCTATGCACATGTTTGCCTGTGTTTAGGGTATCTTGTTTCCTTCTTGTTGTTATATCGACACGGCTACCCGGCTGTGTACTCTCACTACTGCTGGTGACCATGCCCATGTCGCTACTTCTATGTCGGTGCGGCGCGCTGACATGCTGTGGTACACCTTCACTGGGTATGCCCACTGACAGTGCATTGCGGGACGGACACGGTATTACGCGTATCCTTTGTTCCTTGGACGGGCACACTTAGGGCTTCGTGGGTTGATGTTTGGTTCTCCGTTTTGTTGGGACGGGTACTATGTTGCATAGTCTGCGTACGTTTCATTCTCCACGGGCCCTGGCTGGTGCGGTTACTATTACGGGCGGCCTGTGGAAGTCAGCACTTTAGGTTGCTCATCACCTGCCGGCTTGGCCACGCCTCCGGACGCATCCTACTTGGGCTCGCTCACGTGCCCTATGCACGTGTCTGTGGTTGTGGCGCGCACTCATTACTATGCATATGGCGCTGCTACGCCGACTATTCACTGCACCGCCGGCGCAAGCCTTACACCGGCCTTGCGCCGAGCTTCATGAATCCCGGGGAAGGTTTTTATTTTGGCCCAATCTGAGTTAATAACCCCCCCATCTTGGCAATATACATTTATTTCTCCAATTTTGAAACCTAATAAAGATCCAACTAGATGTTCTTCATATCGGCCCATCTCATTACTTAATGTTGATTATAAAATGTTTATGAGTATCTTTGCTGATAGATTGAAGACAATCATTCCCGGCATTATAGATATAGATCAGACAGGCTTCATTGTAAATAGAAATACTTTTGATAATATAAGAAGAACTTTAACATTAATAGATTTTGCAAATAGGAAAAAGAAAGATTTAACACTTTAAATTAGTCTTGATATAAGTTCAGCATTTGATTCAGTAAGTTGGGACTATCTGTTTACCTTAATGAAGTGCACAAACTTCTCAGATTTATTTATTTTATTTATTTATTTAACATTTGTTGACCGGGAATGTCCGACTAGGTTCCATAGAGCCTGTTTTCAGCAGAGGCCCGGGGAGAAATGCTCCAGATGCATGTCTTTGGAATGTGGGAGGAAACCGGAGTACCCGGAGGAAACCCACGCGAACACAGGGAGAACATGCAAACTCCACACAGAAGGCACCCCAGACGAGAATCGAACCGGAGAACCTCTTGCTGTGAGGTGACAATGTTAACCACTGCACCACTGTGCCGCCCATTACAGATGCATTTGTAAATCTAATTGAGCATTTATACAAAGGAACGTTGGCTTATATTAAGGTAGGAACATATGTTTCACAAAAAATACCCATTCTTAAAGGTACAAAACAAGGATGTCCACTTTCTCCACTATTATTCACTTTAGTAATGGAGCCTTGGGCTAATTTGATCAGAAACAGTACTGACATAGAGGGTTTTGAAATAGATGTAATGGAGCCTTGGGCTAATTTGATCAGAAACAGTACTGACATAGAGGGTTTTGAAATAGATGAAAATACAACATCCAAAATTCAACTTTTTGCAGATGATGTTCTAATTACATCAGCAGGATCTAATTCTTCTATGCAGTCTCTATTTGATAAAATGATGAATTTTAAAAGTATTTCTGGTTTAATATTCAATGAAGAAAAAACTAAAATACTACCTATATATACACGAAAAAATATTCTCATTAGTGATTTTACTAAATATGTACCCAATTCAGGTCAGATAACTTATTTAGGTATAATACTATCTAAAGATATTAAATCTATTATATATAATAATTATAATACCTGTTTTCTTAATATACAAAATCTTAATACCTGGAATAATATGTTTTTTACTATGGAGGAGAGACTTACAATTATTAAAATGATAATATTCCCAAGATTTTATACTTAATACAATCAATAATACTTCCACCTACAAAAATAATTATCAAGAAACTGAATACACTAATGTTAAATTTCCTATGGGCACCTAATAGACCTAGGATTGCATTAAAGAAACATACGAATAGCTGGTCTCAAGGGGTATTTCTTTTCCAGACTTTAATTTATATACTATCTCTTCTATTGTAAAAGTTATTACTTTATTAATAGATCAGTCATATGTCACAAAATGGAAAGATTATTGGGAGCTAATTAGTATGCACTTCATGAAAATCTCCTTAACACATAAAAATATGATTGTAAATAACTCCATGTTATGGTTACTAAAGGAATTTTGTACTTCACCTATTACACCTAAACATATGGTTTGTTACCCATTAAATATTATTATTAGTTATCGTAACTTTATATTCATGCACCCTAAGTATAGAGAATGGAATTTTATTGTATTCCTATAATGTATACTCAGGGTATGCTTTTGTCATCTACTTCTGAAGGAACTCATTTAACTATAGATAATGATCTAAAGTACTGGTATCAGTTGATATCTGATAATAAAGTTAAAAATCTAGATTTCTTAAAACAAGAATTTGATCTAAGAGAAACTTGCTGGTTAGAGGTTCAGACCTTTAGACAACATCTCATTAATAAAATAGATCTAATGTCTATAACAGTTAAAGAATCTATTCCAACACTGATTGATTACTTGATATTAAATTTACAACATAAAGTTTCTGATAAAGGTAAACTTTCATACATACATAAAATTATCAGACAAGAAACTTTTACAGTGTAGATTCATACTGGAATTATTTCACTTCTATTAATGGGGACCCACCAAATCAACAAGATAAACAATATATATTGGAATCTGCTTATAGAACTACGTCTTCCATTGTCTGGAGACTTTATACATGGAAATTTTTACATAGATCTTTTATACACCTTTGATGATGAATAAAATAAATAATAAAGATAATTTATGTAAGAGATGTAATGTAGAAATTAATGCTGACTAGGCTCATATGTTTTATGACTGTATAAAATTGAAAGAATACTGGAAGTCAATTAATGAATTTTGCAGGCTCTTTTACAGATAATTTCATTATTTCTAAATCTCTTATATTATTCAACACACCTGTACCTCAAAGTGTTAAAAAGGTTAAGCTTCCCTTGTTATGGTCTATTCTAGCAGTGGCTAGGAAAATAATAACTAGAAATTGGATTTCAGATACACTTCCTTCGTTCAATGAATTTAAAAATGTTATGAATATAGTGTGCCATATGGAAATAAACACAATTAGGACAAGAACAAATAGAAAAACATCTTATTATATTGTATGGGATAATTTACAAAATTTGTTAAAAAATTTTAATTTCAATAACATGATATTTTAGTTTAATTAATTGATCTGATTGTAGTGGATGTCTTTGTAAATACTTTAGTTGTTTTGTTGAATATTATAATAATACCTATTTTTAATTACTTGTATAAAATTGTTATGATATTTCTCTTATATGTTAAAACAATAAACCTGTTTTGAAAAAAAAGAAATTGCCTGAGGAGAGGGTGCGAGAAGATAAGTGGATCCACATTGTATTCTGCTGAAATTGCTGAGGCATGAATCTTAATGGAAGAATAGGACAGGCCATTGTGGAACAATTCTGCTAAGTATTCCAGAATATGTGTCATACTCGCCACTGTCACATCTAAGCCTTTTGTTGTGTTCCAAATGAGAAATCTTTTCCATTTTGCTGAGTATGTCTTCCTTGTGGAAGGCCGGCGAGCTTCCATAATAATGTCCTTTACTCTCTGTGATAAGTTATTTTGAGGGGGATTTATGGAATTTTCCAGGCAGTTAGTTGCAATGTTTTCAAGTTGGGATGCATGAGCTTGAAATTGTTCTGCATCAGAAGAAGAGGCCATAGGGGGAGAGGCCATGGTTTCGCCTGTGACATGCTCCTCAATAGTGGGTACCAGTGCTGCCTTGGCCAGTCTGGAGCTATCAGAATTACTCTTGGCTGTTCCGCCCTGATCTTCAGTAAAACCTTGGACATTAATGGGAGAGGTGGGAAGGCATATACTTTTAGAGCTTTCCAGCTGAAAGAGAGGGAGTCCACTATCCAAGCTTTTGGGTGGTATGTCCTTGAGCAGAATGTCTTCAGTTGATGGTTGGGGGAGGAGGCGAACAGATCTATCTCCGGCTTTCCCCATGCTTTTGTTAAGAGTAGGAAGATGTCTGGGTGCAGCATCCATTCGTGTGCATCCATGGTAGTTCTGCTTAAGCTGTCTGCCAGTGCATTTTCTTTCCCTGGCACAAACTGGGACTGTAGTTGGATATTGAGTTTCAGGCATAGTTCCCATAGATTCATAGTCAGCCTGCATAGAGGGTAGGAATGTGTGCCTCCCTGCTTGTTTATGTACCACATGACCGTGGTGTTGTCTGTCCTTATTAACAGGTGGCCTTGATGGAGGAAAGGTTTGAAGGCCTCGATTGCGTGCATCACTGCCAGCATCTCCTTTTGGTTTATGTGCATGCGCAGCTGTCCTTGAGACCATAGGCCTTGGATACATTTGCCCTCCATGTGTGCTCCCCATCCTCGGTCTGAAGTGTCCATGGTGATGGTTTGTTTTGTTTTTGGTTTGTTGAAAGGCAACCCTCTGTTGGACTGGCAGGCATGAGCCCACCACAAGAATTCCTTTTGAAGGCAAGGAATGATTGGTATCAAAGTTTCCAAACTGTGACTGTGCTGAGACCATACACTCCTTAAGTACCACTGTAATTTTCTCATATGCAGCCTGGCCTGTGGAATCAGAATTATGCAGGATGCCATGTAACCCAGGGCCTGCAGGATTTTCCTTGCAGTTAGCTGAGTTTGTCTTGTCAGATTCATGAAGTAATCCGAAAGTTGTTTTTGTTTTTCTTCTGTGAGAAAGGCCATTTGGGTGGTTGTGCCTAGATCTGCACCCAAAAAGGTTATCCTTTGGGATGGAACAAGTCTTGATTTTTGGATATTGACTGTGTATCCCAAGGCCTGTAGTAGGTGGATGGCATAGGCCAAGTCCTTTATCAAATTTTTCTTGTTGTCCGCTTGTATAAGGCAGTCATCCAGATATGGGCAGATTTGAATCCCCTGAAGTCTGCAGTGTGCAATTACTGATGCCAGGCATTTTGTGAATACTCTGGGCGCAGTAGATAAGCCAAAGGGCAATGCTTAGAATTGATAATGCTCTGATCCTGCAAGAAATCTGAGGTGTGTTCTGCAACTTGGTCGAATAGGTACATGCAGGTATGCCTCCTTGAGATCTAGAGTCACCAGCCAAGACTCCTTGCCCAGCATGGGAAGAAGTTGCTGTAGGGTCAGCATCTTGAATTTTGGCACAATGAGGTAAGTATTCAGTGCGGACAGGTCGAGAATAGGCCTCCATTGATTTTCTTTTCTTGGAACAAGGAATAATCTGGAGTAAAATCCTTGGCCTTGTTCTGAAAGAGGTACCTTTTCTATGGCTTTCATTTGAAGTAAGTTGTTGATCTGCTTTAAAGCCTCTGCCCTCTGATTTGGTGGCAGGTTTGGCATTCCGTTTCTTCTTGGCAAAGTGTGGAAGTGGAACCTGTATCCTTTGTCTATTATTTGCAGTGTCCATGTGTCCCTTGTAATGTAATGCCAGTTTTTTGAGAATAAAGAAAGCTTTCCGGCTAAGGGTGCTTCCAATTGAGCCCTGGTAGGCGGAATCAAAGTAAAGTCATTGTGTCTGTCCTGGTGTAGTGGTTGTTGCTGCTGTTGCTGCACTACCTCTCTGGTTGGTAGGCTGCCACTGACGGCCTCTGTAGGAGCCCCTAGCTTGCCCTCTACCTCTGGGACGCCTGTTCCTGCCTCTCTGGGCTCTGTCCGAGTCTGGAAAGGACCAATTCTTAGTAGGCCAGTTTCTGCTGAATCTCGGTGGTTGTACTTGCAGAAAATCCTTGACTGTTTGCACAGATTTTGCCTTTTCTTCAAACTTCTTTAAGACCTCCTGAGTCGAGGAGCCAAATAATTTTTGTTTTTCCATTGGAGCATCCAGGAGTTTAGCTTTAACATGGTCTGGCAAAGATAGTTCCTTCAGCCAGGCATGCCTACGAATAACTGCCCCAGTCATAGCTGACCTACATGAAGCCTCCAGTGCATCATAACCACACTTTAAAAAATGATTACTAACCTACTGTGAGTTATGTACCAGATCCTGAAGGGATTTACTGTCAAGGGGTTCAGAAGAAGAAAGCTTCTTATTCAGTTCATCTAACAAATACTCTTGGTACTGTATCATATGAAATTGACAATTTAATGCCCTCACGGAAAGAGTTGCAGAAGTATATACCTTCTTTCCCCATCTCTCTAAAGCTCTAGACTCCCTTTCAGAAGGTAGAGGATTTTTGGCAGTGGCAGCTGCAACCCCTTTAGGGCCCTGAGAAATAGTATCTGGGTCTGCGGAATGGGCCTTATACAGATGAAAATGAGAATCCGGGACCCTGTAGTATCTATCAGGTTTGGCAGGTGCCGGGGGGAGAGTATCAGGGGCTGTACTAACATCATTGTACACATCATCAATAACATTCAAAACAGGAGGTATAGCCAAGGGCCTATGTTGAGGCAAATGCAAAAAGGTCCTTAATCTCTTTCTAGAATCAGAGAATTCCTGACCCTGCCATTGAAAATGCTCTCTCATGGAGTGTAGAGTCTCACCAAAAGAAAAATCTTCAGGAGGGGAGGCCAAAGGGATAGATTCTTCAGCATCAGAATCCTCATAGGGCGAATAAGCCTCCTCCTGGTGATCTGACAACTCAGATCCATCCGTGGACTCATCTGAAGAGTGTTGGTCAGAGGGCTCAGCCCTGGGCCTTTTGTCTTGAGGTGGGTGAGAGCCCCTGTCCGGGTGAGGCTGAGAACCTCTAATTAAAGAAATTAGATCCTCTGCAAGGCTGAGGATCTGAGAACTAGAAGAAGGCCTCTGGGAGGTAGACTTGGGAGGCAAAGCTTTAGAAAGTTTAGCAGCTTTAGCCCTGGAAAAAGCCTTAATGGACATGGAAGCAGGGGGTCTAGCTGTCCCACGTGCAGGAGTAGATTTGTCCAAAGGTATGGTGTCTGACATTTCACGGACATTTCCCGGACACTGGTTTCGGTAGGTAGCTCAGTAGCAGACTCAGCCGGGGCCTCCAGGGCCGCGGTGGTCGGTTGAGTGGATTCGGTTAAAGGAAGCTCCGAGGACTCGGTTTCGGCTGAAACTGAGACACTCGCGGTAGGCCTTACCGTGGTTTCAGCCGAAACCACGGGCCGCGAATGTCGGTCCTTGTCCTTCCATTTTTTCACCAAATGTGATGTCGGAGTCTCCGACGGCATCTTACATGCAAAATTAGCCCCAAAGAATTCCTCTGCAAACTCCGACCGACGTCTAAGAGTTCGTCGGTTGAAGGAAGCACAGGCTGAACAGGCCGAGACGTCGTGGTCTGGGCCTAAGCAAGGGAGGCAGTAAGAGTGGAAATCCTTATGAGGTATTTGTTTCCCACAAGTTAAACAATTATTTACTTTATCTGACATCGGCTGAGGCAAGAAAGAGTCCCCAACGGGGTACTTAGCTTTTTCAAAGTCTTCGGTAGCTGAATCACAGGATCTGACCGACCGGCACTTGCGAACTGCTTCTGCTTTGGGCACCGCGCGGCAAGAAAGACTGAGGAAAATGGTGTCGGCTGATGCTTTTATACCCCAGACGCTCTGACGTCGGGGAAAGTGCGACATCAGCCGAGGCCAGACCCAGACTTTGGAATCCGGCCGACCGAAGGGCTGCCTGAGGCAGGACAACCCATATGTTATGACTGCAGATGCATCCTTGAAGGACATCTTAGTCCAGAGAAAAAAACAACCTTTACCAGAAAGTAAGAATATGGTTTACTGAATTATGGGCTTTCAATGGGTCAAAACACAGCACCAGGAAAATGTCCATCCTCTATAGCTTGGCAAAAGCTGTTAGTTCATAGGTTGGTACAAGGTTATCAACCCTAGGGCCTATACAAGCCTATCCATAACAATTCCCTGAATATTTCTTCCCACAATATTTACTTCCCTGGACCCCTGTCTAGCAGGGCGACTGACGTGATCCCCGGGGTGAATTTCCTATCTCCCATCCAATCGTCAAGGTTCCTTTTGAAGAGGGCCAAGGAGGCGCTCTGCTTGACATGCATGGGAAGTCGATTCCAGAGTATGGGGAGTCTCTGGGTCAGGAACCTATCCCTCCAGCATGTTTTGTTCATTGTGATGACAACGTTTAGATCCCTGGAGTGTGTGGCTCTGAGGGATAGGGATTTCTTTAAGTGGAGCATGTCCAACAGCTCAGGGTTTGACATGGCCTTGTATGTTAAGCAGAGATTTCCTCTGAGTAGACGATATGCCATAGAGTATAGCTGGATATGTGATTCTTTTAGTGAGGTATTTCTGCAGCCTTTCCAACTGCTGCAGAGGTCTTGTGAGGTACATACCGAATGGGGCATTGTACTCTATAATGGGTCTAATGAGGGATGAGTACAGTAGGACAATGACCTCCTTTTTTACTGATGCAAAGCCCTTAGTGATGAGGTGTGCCACATAGAAGGATTTCCTGGCTGTTGTGGTGATGTGGTTATCGAAGGTGAGACCACTGTCCGCCTGTTTCCCTATGTCCCTTATCACACTTTCGGTGTTTAGTGTACTGCCACGTATGTGGTAATTCATGGGTATATGGTTTTTCCCAAAGGGGATAACTATACATTTCTTGGCATTAAGCTTGAGCCCATGGCTCTGGCACCAAGCATGTGTTTCTGAAGCCCTTTTTGTAGAATATCCACATCATTTAGGGATTCAATAATGGCTCCAAGTTTGCAGTCATCTGCAAATTTTGTTAGCCCGAGTCCCTTAGTGTTGGCCTGTACTTTAGAGAAGTAGATGCCAAACAAGAGTGGTCCCAGGACTAAACCCTGAGGTACTCCACTTGTCACTTGTCTGGAACTAGATTTGGAGACGGCAACTTTTACAGTCTGGGTTCTGTCAGCAAGCCAGTTGGTAACCCATCAAGTGACGTAGGGATTTATGCCCAGCTTAGTAAGTTTATCTATGATTCCAGAGTGGAGGATGGTGTTGAAGGCCTTGGCGAGGTCCAGATAGGCTGTGTGGACCACCTTACCCTCATCCACAGATCTGGAGACTGATTTGAAGAAGGCATTCAGGTTCAGGAGACAAGATCGGCCCTTCACAAACCCAAACTGGGTGGGGTTCAGTGTTTGAAGGTTGCCAATGTCTTTGTTTATAAGTTCCATGATAATGTGTTCCATGCCCTTTGCAGATCAGGCTCGTCAGACGGATGGGATGGTAGTTCCTGTGATCCAAGGTGGATTCCCTCCTTGTGGAGTGGGATAACTGTAGCTGTGCGCCACTCAGTGGACACGAAGCCTGAGGTGAGGCTATGATTAAACATGACACTTAGTTGAGGTGCCAGTTCATTTTGTAGTTTATGTAGTACACAGCCGGGGATGTCATCTGGTCCCATGGATGCTGTATTCTTAGCTTTGGAGAGTGCGGTTTCTACCTGTGTGACTGTGATTACTGGAATTTGGCAATCTTTTGGTATTGAGATTACCGGAATTTGGCAATCTTTTGGTATTGAGATGGACCCTTTAGGGGGTGAGGGGGGATGAAGTTGGCACTAAATCGATCTGCCAGGATATTGGCAATATCCTTGGGATCAGTATATTTAATGCCATTCTGTTGTAGCTCAGAGCAGATCTGGGCATTGCCATTTAGATTCTTGACATAACTATAGAATGCCTTGTGGTTGTCTTTGGAATCTTTGGCAATTTTATTTTCGTAACTAGCTTTGGAGGATTTTATGAAGGATCTCAGCTTCTTAATAAGGCTGGTAAGGGAGTTTTTTGCATCCTGGGATGGTGTCTCCTCCTAAAGTCAAGTTGTTGGCTACAAAGTAGGCCACTTGCTTCAGTCTCTTGCCGCTTTCTCTGTGATTTTTTTTTTTTTTTTGTAAGAGGTAAGAGTAGAGCAACTGGTCTGTATGTTTTGGGATACTCAGATGTGATTGAATGTCACCAGTTCTAAAGCATCATCATCATGCACTCCATTACCATTTTTCTACATAGGGGTGATGCACTGTGTTAACTGTCACCACCTCTATCAATCCAGTGCCTGACTGCTACACATCTTCTCTTACACAATCCAACCATCTCTTGGCTGAATGTCCTCATTTTCTCTTGCCCTCTTTCCTTCTCTTCCAAATTTTCTTCACCAAATAGTCTTCTGTTTTCTTGCACATGTGCCTGAACCACAGCAATCAATACATCTTGGCCTGTAATGCAACTGGAGCTACTCTGGATTCTACTCTGATGTCCTAACTTCTTCACCTGCCACACAGTGTGCACTCTACCACCAATCTTAGGCATATCACAGTTCCCACTGGGGACTGTCTGTGAATCCAAGCACTGTTCATACTTGTGTCATTGGGTCTTTGTACATTGCCTGCACTAATTCTCCCAAAGTTTGAGACCTCAAACTATCATAGGATTGCCCACATCAGCTTTCTTGGGACCCTGTCATATGGTTTTCTTAAATCAAAGAATGTCAACTTTTCCAGTCTGTTATAGTGCAAACAACTGTCTGACTTTGATCTGAGTCTGAACTGCTCATCTCCCATCTTACTTTTCTACTGCTTTACTTATTCATTTATCCATTATCTTTTCCAACATTTTCATGCAGTATGACAGGAGGTCTAATAACTCTGTATTGCTCTCATTTGTGAATATCCGTTTCGTTCTTGTTCATCAGTACTAGATTGCTTATTCTCCAGCCATCTGGAATACTCCTTTCTCTCCATACACTAAGGAGTACCTTTAGGTTCAGTTCATAGGTGGGTACTAGGCTATTGGCCCTGGGGCCTACATAAGCCTAGCCAAAAAAGATTCCCTGGCTTTCGCCACCCAAGAAAATTATTTTTCTGTGCTCCTGTGAAGCAGTGCCACAGAAGTCATTCTCGGGGTGAATTTTCTATTTCCCATCCAGTCAAGATTTTTCTTAAAGAGGGCCAATGAGGAGCTTTGCTTGACATGAATGGGTAGTTTGTTTCAGAGTAAGGGAAGTCTCTGGGACAGGAATCTATCCCTCCTGCATGTTCTGTTTATTGTGGTGACAAGGTTTAGGTCCCTGGAGTGTGTGGTTCGGAGAGATTGGGATTTCTTTACGTGTAGCATGCCCAACAGCTCTGGGTTTCGCATAGCTTTGTATGTTAGGCAGAGATCACCTCTGAGTAGGTGATATGCGACGGAGTAGAACTGGAATTTTTTGAGACGGTCTGCGTGTGGCATCTGTTTGAGGCCGGTAATCCTCTTAGTGAGGTATTTCTGTGGCCTTTCTAACTGTTGCAGGTGTCTTGTGAGATGCATGCCAAAAGGGACATTGTACTCAATAATGGGTCTGATGAGGGATGAGTAGAGAGGAACAATGACCTCCTTTTTTCTAGAGGAGAACCATTTTGTGATGAGATGTGCCATGCAGAAGGATTTCCTGACTACTGTGGAGATGTGGCTATCAAAGGAGAGACTACTGTCTACCTATGTCCCGAGGTCTCATCACACTTTCAGTGTTTAGTGAGCTACTGCCTATGTGGTAGTTCATGGGTACCGAGTTTTTCCCAAAGGGGGTGACAATGCACTTCTTGGCGCTGAGCTTGAGGCCATGACTTTGACACCAAGCATCTGTTTCTGTGAGGCCCTTTTGGAAAATGTCTACATCATTAGGTGATTCTATTATGGCTCCCAGTTTGCAGTCATCTGCGAACTTTGTTAGCCAAAGACCATCTGTGTTGGCCTGTACTTCAGAGAAGTAGATGCAGAATAGGAGAGGACCCAGGACCGAACCCTGTGGTACTCCACTTGTCACTGAACCCTGTGGTACTCCACTTGTCACTGGTCTGAAGTCGGACTTGGAGTTGGCTACGTTTACTGTGTGGGTTCTGTCAGTGAACCAGTTGGCAACCTATCTTGTGACACAGGGATTTATGCCCAGTTTAGTGAGTTTATCTATAATTTCAGAGTGGGGAATGGTACTGAAACCCTTGGCAAGGTCAAGATAGGCTGTGTGTACTACCTTGCCCTCGTCTATGGCTCTAATGACTGCTTCAAAGAAGTCAGTCAGGTTTAGTAGACATGATCTACTTTTTACAAACCCAAACTGAGTGGGGTCCAGGGTTTGGAGGTTACCTACGTCTTTGTTTATAAGCGCCATGATGATATGTTCCATGGCCTTACAGACCAAGCTCGTCAGGCTAATGGGGTGGTAGTTTCCGGGGTCCGTCGTGGCACCGCCTTTGTGGAGTGGGATAACCGTCGCTGTGCGCCATTCAGTAGGCACATAGCCTGAGGTGAGGAAATGATTGAACATGGTACTTAGATGGGGTGCCAGTTCGTTCTGTAGTTCGTGCAGTATGCAGCCTGGGATGTTGTCTGGTCACATGTTCTTGGCTTTGGAGAGTGCAGTCTTTACTTGTTCATCTGTGATTACAGGGGTTTTGCAGTCTTCCGGTATTAAGATGGGCCCTTTGGAGGGTGAGAGGGGGGTAAAGTTAGTACTGAACCTATCTGCCAGGATGTTGGCAATATCGGTTAGTTCTGTATATTTACTGCCATTGTGCTGTAGCTCAGAGCAGATCTGAGTTTTGCCATTGAGACTCTTGACATAGCTGGAGAATGCTTTGTGGTTGTCTTTGGAATCAGTGGCGATTTTATTTTAATAACTAGCTTTGGAGGATTTTATGAGGGATCTCAGCTTCTTGCTGAGGCTGACCAGGGGAGTTCCTCCAATCCTGGGATTTTACTCTTTTTTTGCAACAGCTTCTTCCTTCTATTGTAGAGTTTGTTTATGGCATTTCTCCAATACACCCAACATTTTGATTAAATCTCCTGTGACTTAATTTCAGCCTGCTGCTTTCAATAACTTTATTTTCCTTAACATCGTTCTTACTTCTTCCATGGTGAGTACTTCCCCTTTTACCACAGGCTATGACTGGGACAGTACAGCTTCAGTAGGGGATTTCATCATTTAAAATTTGCTGGAAGTACTCCTTACATTTGTGTTTAATGTCCTCTTTGAATGGTGTCTGATGACCATCTTCTTTATCTTTCTGTAGTTGCCTTGCAACCTGACAGAGTTTACTTGTACCATCTGTTGAGACACATCCCAGAAGCTGACAGAACTTCCCTAACCTCTTACACTTTGGTACTGTAACTGGTCTCTTAGCCAAAGCAGTATCCCTTCTTAGCCAGGCCTGTCTTTTCTATCTTTGACTTCACTCTGAAGTCTTCCTTTCTCTTCATACCTTCTGGACTTCTGCATTCCACCACCAGCTTTCCTTATGTACCTTATTTCCACACCTGGCTCTGCCACATATCTGTTTCTACAGTCACCAAATATGCTGTTTTGAGACACTGATATTCTTCTTCTTCAGTTCCACCTGTTTTCTCTTCTTTCAGAGGTGGTAGAGACCTGAATATTTCCTTGAATTTCTGTGCTTTTGTACCAATCAACTTCCAGGACTTTAGCCTAAGCTCTGTTTACCTTAGAGCAGACGTGTCCAACCTTTTTGTTTGCCGGGGCTGCATTGAGTCAACAGAAATTGTCTTGGGGCCACATATAAAATATATTACATAGTTAAGTCTTTCGCTGCCACGGACAACCAGTCGACCTCCTGGCTGTACTGTAGGTGCATTCGAACAATGAATAAATGTAATAAATGTCTAATATTTGCCTTAAAATTCTAATTCTCATTTTAATTCTCTAATCTAACAGTTATCTCTAACATCTAAGTTAATATACAATTTTATTTTTTCACAAATAGATATTCAGTACAGCACTGGGAAAACCACTCCAGCAGTCCAACTACATAAAATGTCAACATTAGCAGTCCTACAATACTACAATCCACAAAAATAAGCCAGCAAATTTGCAATAAAGTAAAGAATTCACATTACTGACTTAATAAAACAATTCTGAATAAACTACAAGAGGGTCTCACCCAAACAAATGACTGGTGCCAGAAACATGACCTCAAGCTAAATGCCAAAAAATGCATCATCATCCCTTTTGGGGAGAGTGATGTCACCACAAATTATCACATTAATAACAATGTTGTAAGCACTCAATCGGTTGTGAGGTGCTTGGGCACCCAGGTTGATAGAAACCTGACTTTTGATCACCATGTTGTCTCCATTGTATGGAAAGCTTTTTACATGGCCCACCTCATTAGTAAGGATATCTTATCCAGGGACAAGGAGGTCATAACATCCCTGTATTCTTCCTTTATAAGAGCCATTACTGACTGCAAAGCCCCTTTTGGCATGCGCCTCAGCAAAACACTCTGCCAAAAGAAAAACAACAACCATTTCTGACTAAAAAGGTCAAAGGACTAAGTTCACTTAGTTATCCAAACAGACTAAAAAGCTTCTTGCTTTCCTCTGTCTCTCACTGGCCCCTATAAATTTCATCACTGGCTGGCTTTCCAGGCTAACAGAGATCCTGCCTTAAGAGACTTCCTCCATCTCAGAAACACTGGTTATACTTAAAATGCTCACTACAAAGACCACAGCCTTCACTGCAACATAAACAAGCCACTTTGTATGGACAGGTTCTTGACACAAAAAACTTTGTCGTATGTAAAAAGCTCCTCTCGTTATCAAACAATGTAGTTCAGCAACACGACAACTGGATGGATAGCCATAAATGTACTCCTTGAGTAAGTAGCATAGCCTTCATCAAACCGGATGGAAAATCCACATACTAAACTTTCCTAACTGGACGGCTAAGATCTAATATTGGTTACTTAAGTCTACTTCTCCAAGAAAAGGGACCTATTTAACTAAGAATTTCATTAGTAAAAATATGCTTAGTATACATATTAAATCTCTCCTACACACACACACACACACACACACACACACACACACACACACACACACACACACACACACAAACACACATACACACACGAGACTCTACTTGTAAAATAGACAACCTCAGTAATCACATGACACACACTGAATGAAATTGTTTGGAAGTAAAAATATCTGAAAAAAAATCATAATACAGACGGATTCATCCATGCAATTTCCCGTCACCAAAAGGACCATCAATAAATCAACAAACAACTGCTCAGCAAAAAGGAAATCAATAAGAAATCCATAACCTCTCTAAGATCATACTACATACTGGAGTAAGAATATAGCTTCCCTCCACTTTAAAGCCATTTGACATTCAGACATTTTAATTTGTGCAGAAGTTATTCACAGACTGACAGTTTACTGAGCTGTAATGCTGACCTTTGCTTTTGAAAAAAAAAAAAACAAATTCCCAGACTTTGTCAATAGCTCAAAGTGCAGAGAGGATTATTTTTTTATTAATTATGTATTTATTTATTTTTGGAAAACATCTTTAAAACTGTTAAATTGATTACACACCCAGAAACACTGAAAAGTTATTATAAGTAAACCACAGACTGCTGCAAGAAATCAAAGTCAGATTAGCACTCTGTGCTTATGTCCGAACCAATGAAGCAAACCTGTCAATTACAAAAGAATTAAAGTAGCTTAATAAGAAGGTTATTTGCAATGTTACATGGCAGTTTATATTGGAAATAAGCAGAGATATTAAAAAGGCTCTGTTTTTCTTAATTTATTTATTTTTTTTATTTATTTTTACATTTGTTGACCGGGCTAGTCTAACTGGATATATGTCCATTTTCAGTAGAGGCCCGGGGAGAAAAGCTCCAGGGAAAAAACATACAATTAATAGAGAATAACATAAAAGCATTTTTATACAGCAATATTCATACATACAATTAATAGAGAATAGTATAAAAGCAGTTTTATACAGCAATAATTATATGATTAAGGCAGTTTTATACTGCAACAAATTTAGCCTAAACATGTAAGCTAAAGAAATTGTAAAAGAATATAAAAAATAGTAGTATGTAAATACTGGAAGCAAGTCTTAGAAGGGTGTACTAGTAACACTTATTTCTATGTGAGAGAAAAGGATATAGAAGTAATCTAAGAAGGTTGTAATAGGAGAAAGGTAAAAGATTAGAGTCAAGAGAATGTTAGTCAGGGTTAGAACATGGGCATAACCAGTGATTACTGAAATATAGCTTTAGATTTCTTTTAAAAAGTGGGAGAGGTCAGAGATGTAACGTCGGGTGGTAATTGATTCCATACTTTTCCGACAGAGTTAGAGAACAAGGAATCACCTGCTAAGTTTATAGATTTAGTAATATGCATAAGCATTTTGTTAGAGGAGCGTACATTTTTGAGATTGCTATGGTATAATGAAGCTAGAGAGTGTGGGAGTATTATGGGGTTAATAAAGGGCCTTGTATGTTATTGTAAGTTGCAAAAATTGTATCTGATTAAGAAATTCTAACCAGCCTAGTTGTTTCAGATTAAGACAGTGATGAGTTCTAAAAGGGGAGCATGTAGCGAACCTGGCAATGTTATTATAGGATATAGCTAGTTTGTGAAGGTTCTTTTTAGAGAGGTTGGTGTAAATGGGAGAGGCATAAAGAAGAGTTGAGAGTAAATAAGTTCTAGCTATAGTGGACCTGGCCAGTGGTGTAAGAAAAGGTTTAATTCTGTAGAGGGATCCTAATTTATGGTTAACTGATTTTACTGTGGCATTAATGTGGGTATCAAAGTTGAGATTGTTGTCAATTGTGATTCCTAAGAGTTTAGTGGTTAGATCAGGAGAAATAAGGGTGCCATTATTTGATGTGATACTGGAGTGTACAGGGGTAGTCGGGTTGGTGTAAAGAGTAAAAGTTTAGTTTTTTGGGGGTTTAGTAGGAGGCAGTGGTCAGAGAACCAGTTCTCTACTATATTAAAAGCTTTTTGTGTATGAGCCTGAAGTTCAGCTTGAGAGGTGGCTGCACAGACTATAGTAGAGTCGTCTGCATATTGAATACATGTGTAGAGAGGGATGGCTAAGTGGAGGTCATTGATGTAGATGGAAAACAAGAGAGGGCCTAAAATGGATCCTTGTGGAACACCTAATGTAATGGGCAGAAGGTTTGATAGTCTATTTTGCCAGAGTACAGCCTGCTGTCTGTTATCTAGATAGGATGTGAACCAGTTCATTGAAAGTAGATTCAGTGAGTAGGACTTTAGGATGTGAAGAAGGATTTGGTGATTAACCATGTCAAAAGCTTTTGATAAATCAACAAAGACTGCTGAGGAGAGGATATTTTTGTTGCGGTTCTCGTTGATACAGTTAGTGAAGGAAAGCAAGGCAGAAGAGGTACTATGGAAAGGTCTAAATCCATGTTGACAGTTAGCTAGTAGGTTGTGATGGAGAAGATGGTTCATTAGCTGTTTGTGGACACACTTTTCCATTATTTTTGCAAGTGGAAAGAGCAGTGCTATAGGACGATAGTTGGACATGTCGTTGGAGCTACCACCTTTGTGTAATGGGATAATATGAGAAATTTTCCAGATGGATGGGATAATACCTTCGTTTATGGTTCGATTTATCAATATGGAGATGAGATAAGCTATGGCTTTAGATGCTATTTGCAGGAATTCAGCTGGGAGTTTATCAGCAGAGGGGGTTGTTGCTTTTAGCTTTTGGAGAAGGGATCGAATATATGATGTTGGTACTGGTTCTAACTTGAATACTGGGGGTGACTTGGAGGTGGAAGTTTGTAGTTTTGAGATATTGGGGGATAGTTGGCTAGCCAGAGTTTGGATAGTATTGGTAAAGAAAGAGTTAAAGGCATTTGCTGTTTCAGTTGAGTTTTCAGGATTAGCACCTGAGGGGATGGGGGTAATAGTTGCATCTGGATAAAGAATTTTATTAATAGTAGACCAAAACTTCTGAGGTTCCTTGAGGGAGGATTGTTGTAGGTGGCGATAGTAGTACTTTTTATCTAGTAGGATGGCTTTTTTTGTGTTATTTCTTTGCTGTCTGAAGGTTAGATGATCTGTAGAGTTCTTAGTAGTTCGCCATTTAGCCCAAGATTTGTTTCTATGAATGATTAGTTGCCTGGTATTGTTTGAGAGCCAAGGAGCAGGTTTAGTTTTATTTCTTGTACAGCGTATTGGGGCATGATGACCAAGGATTGTTAGAAATGTTGAGTTGAAGTATTCAACTGCTTTGTTAATTGGGAGGGATTTTAATGGTCACCAATTACATTGCTTAAGTTCTATTTTGAAAAGCTCAGGGATAAAATACTTTTTGGAGCGAACTGTTCTGATAGTGTTAGGGAAGGTTGGGTAATAATTATGCTGAAAAGTCTTCCAAGGTAAATATAACCTTCTGATTTAGTATGGAACCATACCTCTCAACCTTAGAGCAAGAAATCTGGACAAAGCGAAAAATAAAAGTGGGACACAGGCCCAAAAATAGTTATGCATCACAGACTCCATTGAAACAACTGTAGCTGCAGGATTCCCCTTCACAAGATCGAATTCCTGTAAACTCGAAATTCATAACCCTGAAACCAGAATCTCGAGTTTATAGAAACTCGAAAATGTGAAGGGGAAATAAAAAAAAAAGTCACCTCCCACACCCCCCTACTTAAATATTCTTACTTCAAGATCACACTACAGCGAAGGAAAGGGAAATCTCCTGTTCCGCGCTATATGCAAAAGCGCAAAACAGAAGTTTTCCCAGTCCTCTACTATAGTGCGTTAACACATCTCTTAGATGACAGCTGCAAGGGGACCCTAGCCCCCTGCAAAAAGGTAACTGAACTCATTTTTCCTAACCCTAAACTTCCCATTCACAATTTCGAGTGAATGGAAGTTCGAGATTCTGGTTCCGAGCTTATGCATTTCGAGCTGCCATTCATTCGATCTTGTGAAGGGGAACGAGCTGCAGACATTATACATCACTTATAATGTTTCTATCTCATCATTGTCAGTTAAGTATTATATGGCTCATTCAATCCTGCCGCCTTCTGCAACAAGGAAAACCATGCTTTTAAATGACAAATGCATTAAAAATAATAAATAAAACACATTGCATCCACATCCTGCAACTTCCTATCTGCAAACAACCAAAGAGCTTTCACTAAAAGTAGGGCTGATTATTTCCCCAGAATGAGAGCTCTCCCTAATTAAGTCTAATGGTATACAATCTACCAGGATCTGGACTACCTGAAAAAAATTAAATTATGGCCTGCAAATTGCAAGTGCACTTTGTTCAATTAAACTATATTTCTAAGCCCACTTACTGCATTTTTTCAGTAACATCCCAATATCCATTTCCTGGTCACTTTACAAGACATTGGCAGTGGTAGACGTGGCATCCATCAGATCCCTACAGGACCACACTCATACTGCTAGCACTGTCCATTAAATGTAAATATCCATCCACTGCAAATGGAAGCTATGTCTTAAAAAAATCTACTTTTGGCATACCTAGTACCCAAGTATCAGGTTTTGAAACAAAGAAGCATATTCTCCACAGTCTGTAAGTCTGTCTTTAATTTCATCTACTGTTGCAGCCCTCCCAACACATAAACACACACACACACACACACACACACACACATATAAACACACACACACACACACACACACACATACTCTAAAACCCCCAACATTTAAAAAAATGACATTGTGCCCACCTGATTTGCCAGTATTTATGATCCACCAACGCTATGCTTATTGTTGTCCAATCTGCCACTACTTAGAACCTACCAATGACAAAACAGTACTGGGTGCTTTTTTGTTGGTCAGGAAAAAAACAATGCAACTTTATATGCTACAGTCCCACAAAGTCAATCCACTTCTGACCCATTAACACAAGGCTGCTGTCTCATTCTTACTCCCTGGAACTGCATTACCTTGGGTGACTACTTTTATTTCCTAAGCAAAAGACACAAACTGGAAGATGAGGCAAAAATCCAGGCATTCTTTGAAAATCCATACAGTTGAGAGGTATGATTTCATATTCAATACAACATTCTATCTGTCAGGAAAGCCGCAATTTCATGAAAGTGTACTTTTAATGTACGATATATTTGTGAAATAACTTATTTGTGTTCAGTAGGTAGATTGATTGTCGTTAGCCTCTTTGTGCAGGTGTCTCTGTCCGTCGCTCTGTCATGCACACACACACACACACACACACACACACACACACACACACACACACACACACACACACCCACACGCACTCTTCTACTTTCACGCACACAAACATTCTGCTTTCATGCATGCACTCACTCACTCCGTACTTACCTATTAACACAGGTAAGTGCTGTCCCTTTCAAAGGCAACGGAGGTAAATCTATACACGAGTCCCTCTTCAGCGAGAACACACACACACTCTGATTCTTTGGTGCGAAATAACGGCGCAGGCTCACAAATCCTTCTTTGGTGCAAAAAAATAAAAACTAAAAGGGTGCTTTGGTGCATGCGCACACCATTAGAGTTACAGGTCACGGGCGTGAAACACAAAACAAAAAAGTGGTTTTGGGCATGCGTATATCGATGTTGCAGTTAGAAGTCGTGGGCCACATGGAAGAGCTATGAGGGCAGCATGCAGCCCGTGGGCTGGACACATCTACCGTAGAGTATTTTCTGCCAACTGCTTGCAGTGGATTGTGGTCACCCAGTGGTTTATGCTTGGGCTGACAGGGGATGAGGATGATCACAGATTCTCATAGGTTCATAGGCTGCCCTAGGGCATTTATAAGCCTAGCCAGAGTGTGTTTGACTTTCACCACCCTTTTAGATTAGTTGACTGTGCCTCTGTATAGTAGGTCACAGAAGATAGCCCTTTTAAGGTTAGTTTACTGTACCTCTGTCAAGCAGGGACACAGAAGAGATCCCAGGGGTAAACTTACGATCTCCCATCCACTCGTCAAGATTTCTCTTGAAGAGGGTCAGTGAGGGGCTCTGACTAACATGGATTGGGATTTTGTTCCAGAGTGAGGGGAGCCTCTGGGATACGAATCTGTCCCTCCAGCATGTCCTATTTATTTCTGTGCTGAGGTTCAAGTCCCTGGAGCATTTAGCTCTAAGGGATTTGGATTTCCTGAGGTGAAGCATGTCTATTAATTCTGGGTTGGACATGGCTTTATACGTCAGACACAGATCGCCTCTGAGTAGGCAGTACGCAACTGAGTAGAGCTGGAGTTCTTTGGCCGAGCTGCACAAGGCATCTGTTTGAGCCCCTTGATCCTCTTGGTGAGGTACTTTTGGGGTCTTTCCAGTTGATGCAGGTGTCGGGTAAGGTACATCCTAAATGGGGCACTGAATTCAATTATGGGCCTGATAAGTGATGAGTAGAGGGGCACAATGACCTCTCGATCTAGATGTGAATCCTTTCATGATAAGGTGGGCTATATAAAAAGTCTTTCTAACCACTTTGGCAACGTGATTGTCAAAGGAGAGCTTGCTATCTACTTGGGTCCCCAAGTCCCTAACTACTTCTTCCGTACTTAATGGATTACCACCTATGTGATAATTTCTGGGCACTTTGTTTTTCCCAAAGGGGATGACTATGCACTTTTTGGCATTTAGCTTTAGGCCATGGCTCTGGCACCAGTTATCCGTCTTTGTGAGACCCTTTTGGAGGATGCTTGTGTCAGCCAGAGAGTCGATTACGGCACCCAGTTTGCAGTCATTTGCGAACTTGGTCAGCCATAGTCCACCCATGTTAGCCTGTACCTCTGAGAAATATATACTAAACAAGAGAGATCCCAGGACTGAGCCTTGTGGGACGCCACTTGTAACTGGTTTATAGTCTGACATGGCACCTGCTATTCTGACCATGTGGGTTCTAACCCTGAGTCAGTCTGTAACCCATCTTGTGACATAGGGGTTGATATTTAAGCTGGTGAGCTTATTTATGATGCCCAAGTGGGGTATTGTGTCGAAGGCTTTTGTGAGGTCCAGGTAGGCTGTGTGGACTACCTTCCCTTCATCTATGACTTTGGTAACTGTTGCAAAGAAGTCGACCAGGTTCAACAGGCAAGATCTGACCTTAACAAAGCCGAATTGGGTAGGATCCAGTGTGTGGAGGTTCCCAATGTCTTTGTTTATGATTTCCATGATGATACGCTCCATAGCTTTGCAGACCAGGCTAGTCAGGCTTATACGGCAATAGTTTCCGGGGTCTGTTGTGGCACCACCTTTGTGGAGTGGGACCACTGTTGCTGTGCGCCATTCCTTGGGTACATATCCTGTAGTAAGGCTGAGATTGAACAGTGACTTTATATGAGGGTTTAGTTCTTCTTGGAGCTCGTGTAAGACGCAGCCTGGGACACCGTCTGGTCCCATTGATGCTGTGTTTTTTGCTTTGGAGAGGGCAGCTCTCACCTGTGTATCTGTGATCTCAGGAAGGCTACACTCTGTTGGGATAGTTTACCATAAACCATGAAAATTCTTACCTGACCCCCTCTCAAGACCTGTTTTTCTTTGGGATGCAGGGTCAGAACATTTTCCCATGCTACCTTTGTGGGAAGCAAAATCTCTTTTTCTCTAATTCTGAGATGATCCTGGGTGCTGGATCATTTACTCCTTTCCATGCAATAGGAAGTCCCTTTCCTGAAGAAGTATCAAAAAGCTCATGAAGCATGACAATGCCTGCTCTTCAGACATTTTGAAGGGTAACACATACCCAGTTAATATATCCTATGGCACAGCATAGGTTGCTCTTGGTGTTGTGATATATAACGCAGTAAAATATTGTTTGGTATTGCATATAAAGCAATTTAGCAAAATATCATAAAGTACATTGGCAGTGGTCACTTAATATGGGAGGATTGCCCCTTGGTTTATGGTATCCAAATGGGATGTTTATTCAGAACCAGTCCATAACAGAATACCTAGAAGAACCTGAGTTGGGTTCATCAGGTTCAGAGATATTTTGGCAATAAACATTCTTGTGTAATGTGCAGCAAAGCAGAAAGGTAAGCTTATGTTCTCAATGTAGATAAAATTCAGCAATAATTGGCAAGTTTTTACAGTGCAGGTTATTCAGAACCAAGCTGAATTGCTTGTGAAAAACAATGAGGCTGGTACACTGGGCTATTTTTACTTTAAGTGTGTGAGCACCTTAGCTTTCACAAACAAGCCAGCTGGTTCCTGGTCAGAAATGTTGGGGTGGTTGACAGAGTGCTTCAAAACTTTTTCTCAATAAGTAACCACATGCTTTCACTTTGTAAATGACTTCTGACTTTGACACTCAGCATTGCCTCTGAGCAGAAAAATAATGATGCACTCAGGTTTCAGCAAAGATTCAATATCCCCCTGGTCATATAAATGCAACATTGATTCAAACAGATCACATCTGCTCTTTATACTTCCCAGACTGGTACTGACAAATGTATCACCCTTCAGTGCTGCTAGAGTGACTGATATTTCTGTTTTATACTCAATGACAGGTAAATGCTGCCTACTGTGCCTTCATTTCCCATGGTCAGTATTGTCATATAATGCAGGGCCTGCAGTACAATGTGCAAACTTAAAGTGCTCGGCACTGAAATGCAACACCTACTACCACTGCTAGAATCAACCAAAGAAAACAAAAATACTATAGCAGTACTGTGGTTCCTTCAATGTATCCTTCTTGGAAAGGTTACTACCAGGGAACTGTGGGAAAATGATATGATAAGGGTGGTTATAAAAAAGACAAAATAGAAATGCATACTAAACAGGTGCAAGTGTGTCTGTCACCACTTGTGTGTTTCCCCCACATGGAGGAACTAGATAATCAGCCTGAAAAGGTATGTATCAGAGAATAAGCATGCTGTACAACCTATTTCTTCATTAAGCTGACAACAGTTATGAAGTCTATGAATTTGCCAAAAATGATCAGTAGAACAGTTATTACAGAATACTACATTGCATTTGCTAAATGGCAGAAGGAAGCAAAGTATATCTACTAGACCCTTTAACTGAATTTAACATTCTACTACCTCTCCACTCATATCCCATACCCTCTTGAATGCTTCCATGCACTTCTTGTGCAGTAGTCATTTTATGGGCTCTGAATACCCTCTATGATAAACTGCATTCTTAGATCAAGGTTAACAGTTGGCTCCTGCAATCTACTGACTGTTCAGGTTGACCCTTTTACATTTTCATGACATGATCTTGTGCACTCATGTCATACCACTCGTCATCCATCCTCTGTTCTCTAGTTATGTCACTGTAACGGAGGCAGTAGGCCTGATCTACAGTACTCTTTACATTTAGAATAGGCAAAATCTAATAAATTGTATGTTGCAACAAGAGAACTCAAAAGGAAATAATACATTCCCAAAGTATCAAGATTTGGAGATGTAGCACAAGTAGCAGGACTAATGATGAGGCTTTTCAATTTATAACAGTGCTTGAAGATTTACTGATGAAACCAGTGAAGCTACCTGGTGCAAGTACAACTAGAATAGATACTTGAAGAAAGACATACAATTCTTGTATGCAAGCACACACAAACATCGCCTATGGAAAAAGTCAAACTCACAGTGGCCAGGCATACTTGGCAGCATTAATGTAAATGGTACTGTAATACTTCCCTCCATTCTGGTGATGTATTTAAAAATGAATGTAACTTTTCCTTAATTAGCTGCAATGAAGACTCACTTTGTGAAGAACAAAGACTTGACTCAATTTTAGCTAAGCCACAATGTGTCTAGAAATATTATACATACCTGGCTGCAATTACTGGCAACCACGGTGTTAGCTCATCTGAATGATTTCCAATCAACCAGTCTATGCCTGGAAAGAGAAAACTGTCTCCAGGAATAATTGCACATTCCTTTAAAAAAAAAAAGCCAAATTAAATGCTGAATAGAGGCTGCATATAAAAATTTGATTCATTGCATCAAAAATAAGCATCATTTCAACATAAAGAATAGTTGTGTAAGAACTTACCATAACCTTAAGTGTCCTTCTCTTCCATGTTGCAGTATTCATAACAGCAGGGAGGTTGCTGCCTGCAGTGCCACCATCTGGGTAGTATACCAAAGTCTTTGCTCCTGATGGGTACACGTGTGACATCTCTTGTCAAACCAACGTAGGGTATAAAAGTGATGTCTGCACGTACCCTCTTCAGAATGAACTGCCACATACAGTAGTACTCCTGTGGGTTAAGATAGGGAGACCCTTAGACTTGCATGTAGACTAGACCTAGGGTAAGTAGGTAGGCTGTGTTTAGTGGGGACACTGAGGGAGAAAAATGACTACGTCCCCACAGACAGGCCATGGTATGTTAGTTAGGTAGAGTAGAGATGCAGGTGGGTGGGACGGAATACTGCAACATGGAAGAGGACATCTAAGGTTTTGTTAAGTTCTTACACAACTATTCTATGTACTTCTATTTTCATGTTGCAGTATTCATAACAGTAGGCAGAGCATCACAGCTTTAGGTATGAGCCTGGGTGGAGAATTGGGTTCCCTGGTCAATGAGGCCTTGGAGTACTGACCTAGCAAACCCCGCTGTGGCTCTGGAGGTTAGTTCCAGTTTGTAAAGGTGTGAACTGAAGTCCAAGTGGCAGCTTCTAAAATGAAAATGTAGTCAATCCCTTTGAAAAAGGCAGCTGAGGAGGCAGCAGCCATGGTAGACCGAGGTTTGACATGACCATGCAAGGATTTTCCATGACAGGAATAGCACATGCCAATGGATTTTGACATCCATTAAGAAATCGTCTGCTTGGAGACTGCCTTCCCTAGCTCATGGATGGAAGAAGATGAATAGTTGATCAGACTTTCTGATAGGTCTGGTTTTGTCTAAGTAGTACCTCAGTTGCCTGTGGACATCCAAAGAATGGATAGTCATCTCTGAGGAATTTTGTGGATGAGGGTAGAAAACCGGTAGGTTAATGGTCTGGTTTAATGGGAGTTCATTAACCACCTTAGGCATGAAGATAGGGTTAGTCCTGAAGGCAACTCTGTCCTTGTGGAAAATAAGGTAAGGAGAGGTAGCCATAAGGGCTTGTACCTCTGATACCCTCCTGGCGGAGGTGAGAGCCACTAGTAGAACTGTTTTCAGGGTGCACAGCTTCAGGGATACTGAATGAGCTGGTTCAAAAGGTGGCAATGTAAGTTTTTCTACTACAAAATTCAAGTCCCAAGGAGGGGGTATAGGCTTTCTGGGGGGGTCTAATATGAAGTACCCCTTTCAGAAAAAGCTTGACTTCCAATCTGGAAGCCAGAGGAGGTGATATGGGCAGACAAGCAGAGATGGCAGATAAATGGACTTTGACTGAAGAGTAAGTTAGTTTTGAGTGAAGCAGCTCACACAAACAGGAAAGGACCGTCAATACAGAAGTAGTCAAAGGGTCCTGTTTTTTCCATTGACGAGACTTGGAGAATCTGTTCCATTTAAATACATAATTTCTCCTGGTTCTAGGTTTTCTGGCCTCCTGCAGAACATTGAGTACATCCTCTGAATGTAGGCATCTGTAGGGGATTAGAACCCTATCACCCATAAGGTCAGTTTCAGATTGTTCACCTGGGAGTGTAGTAGGGATCCCCTGTCCTGTGTGAGCAGGTCATTTCGGTGGGGTAACCTGTGATGATTGCCCTTAGCAAGCAGGTGGAGAAGGGGAAACCAATGTTGCCTTTACCAAAACGGGGTCACCAACAGGATTTTGGGTCTGTCTCTCTGTATTTTCAAGAGGACTTTCTGAATCAGTGTGAAGGGAGGGAAGGCATAGAGGTACATTCCCTCCCAAGGAAAGAAGGCATCCACTTTCCAAGCTTGTGGATGTGGGTCCCTTGTGCAGAATCTGGGCATCTGTCTGTTCCGGGGGGAGGCAAAGAAGTCTGCTTGCAGAATGCCCCACCTGTGGATAAGGTCCAGGAATAACTCTCTGTGAAGCATCCATTTGTGAAAGGGAGCTAAAGTTCTGCTGAGTGTGTCTGCCATAACATTCTCTGTTGAGGGAATATACACTGCTACCAGATAAATCTGGAGTAATGATGCTAGGTTCAATATTTGGATGGCCAAGCTGCACAGAGGGTAGGACTTTGTTCCCCCTTGTTTACATACCACAGGACAGTCATATTGTCTGTGATCACTTTCAGGGCTCCTGGCTGAAGAGCTGATTTGAATGTTAGTAGGGCAAGCAGTACTGCTCTCATTTCCTTGATGTTGATATGGTCCTTTTGTCTTAGGTTGGACCATCTGCCTTGCACAGAGAATTGATTCTGGTTTATTAGAAGCACTGCACCCCACCCCAAGTCTGATGCATTTGTGGAGACCTGTTGTAGGGGGGCTGGAACCTGTAAGGGGGGGGTTCCTTGGTTGCGGTGAAGTGCTGATACCCACCACTGGAATTCCCTCTTCAGACACTGAAGTAGGGGAAGGGGTGAGGCCAGGGGCTGGGAGTGCTGGCTCCATAAGTTTTTTAGGATCCAATGGATTTTTCACATGTGGAGTCTTGTCAGAAGCAACATGGGTATAAGGGATGCCATGTGGCCTAATATTCTTAGGAATTCCCAAGCTGGCAAGGAGGAGTGGTTGAAGATGTTTTTGAAGAATAGACAAAGGTCTAGGATTCTTTGGCTTGGAATGAAGGCTTTCATTCTGTCTGTTCTGACCCTGCATCCCAAAGAAAAACAGGTCTTGAGAGGGGGTCAGGTAAGAATTTTCATGGTTTATGGTAAACCCTAATTGAGTCAGGGTGGAAATTGCCTGTTGTAGGTGAAGTAGAAGGACTTGGTGGTCTTGATGAAGAATTAGCAGGTCATCTAGATATGGGTATATCAGTATACCCTGCGTCCTGCAGTGGGCAATGAAGGGCACTAGATACTTTGTGAGCACTCGAGGAGCAGTGGAGAGGCCAAAGGGCAAAGCAGAGAATTGAAAATGAAAAGAACCTATTGCAAAGCAGGGGAATTTCCTGTAACCTGGATGTATAGGAATGTGCAGGTAGGCATACTTCAAATTCAGGGCTATCATGAAAGCCTGTGCTGGTATGAGTGGTAAAAGCAGGAGTAAGGTAATCATTTTGAAGCTGGGTACCTTGAGAAAGAGGTTTAGGAAAGATAAGTCTAGAATTGGCCTCCATGGGCCGTCTTTCCTTGGTACCAGAAACATTCTGGAGTAGAAGCCTATGTTTCTTTGTGGGTAAGGTACCTGTTCTATGGTGCCCTGAGCAAGTAGTTGTTGAATGATGGGTGGGAAAAGGTGAGCTTGGTTTGTAGGTGGTTGAGGAATACCCTGGGGGGTAACATCCACCAAGTAATGAAATATCTCCTCCGAGTGATGGAGAAGACCCATTGTTCTGATGTATTTATCCCACTAGGAGGGTAGGGAGAAGGTGAGATGAAGGGATAGTGGGGTGTTTGGGTCTAAGGGTGGTAAGTCACAGTGGAGGTGGCCTGGTTTGGTCAGACTGAATCCAAAAGTGTGTGGTAGAAGAAAACTGGGAGTAGAGCTTCTCCTTGGTTGTCTATGCCCCTTTGACTGAGGAGATGGGTGTGATGACTGTCTTCTAACAAAAGAAGGGTTTTGTGGGTACCTCCTGTGGTATCTGGGTATAGGGGATACCAGTAAATGTTTTAGGTTTTGTAATTATTTTCCCTTTTCTGGAAGGGATTTGAGAAGCTCTGCTGAGGCTTCGCCAAACAGGGCCTTACTGTCCAGGGGTGCGTCAAGCAATTTCGTTTGAACATCCATAGGGAGAGGTTGTAGCCTCACTCAGGAAAAGCGCCTTAACACCTATCCTAATGCAGCAGATTTTGATGAGTCTTCCACAGTATCATAAGTGCAGTTAATGGCATGCCTATTCACTTGGAATGCTGTGGATAGTAGGGTGTTCATAGGTTGGTACTAGGCTATCAGCCCTAGGGCCTATACAAGCCTAGCCATAACAATTCCCTGGCTATTTCTTCCCACACTATTTACTTCCCTGGACCCCTGTCTAACAGGGCGACTGACGTGATCCCCGGGGAGAATTTCCTTTCTCCCATCCAATCGTCAAGGTTCCTTTTGAAGAGGGCCAAAGAGGTACTCTGCTTGACATGTATGGGCAATCTATTCCAGAGTCTGGGGAGTCTCTGGGTCAGGAAAATATCCCTCCAGCATGTTTTGTTTATTGTGATGACAAAGTTTAGATCCCTGGAGCATGTGGCTCTGAGGGATTGGGATTTCTTTAAGTGTAGCATATCCAACAGCTCTGAGTTTGACATGGCCTTGTATGTTAGGCAGAGATTGCCTCTGAGTAGACGATATGCGACAGAGTATAGCTGGAGTTTTTTAAGGCGGTTAGCATAGGGCATCTGCTTTAGGCCTGTGATTCTTTTAGTGAGGTATTTCTGCGGCCTTTCCAGTTGTTGCAGATGGTCTTGAGAGGTACATACCAAATGGAGCGTTGTATTCTATAATGGGTCTAATCAGGGATGAGTACAGTGGGACAATGACCTCCTTTTTTCTGGATGAAAAGCCCTTACTGATGAGGTGTGTCACATAGAAGGATTTCCTGACTGTTGTGGCGATGTGGTTATCGAAGGTGAGACCACTGTCCACCTGTGTCCCTAAGTCTCTTATCACACATTCGGTGTTTAGTGTACTGCCCCCTATATGGTAATTCATGGATACATTTTTTTTTCCCAAAGGGGATAACTATACATTTCTTGGCACTGAGCTTGAGCCCATGGCTCTGGCACCAATCATCAGGCCCTTTTGTAGAGTATCCACATAATTTGGGGACTCAATAATGGCTCCCAGTTTGCAGTCATCTGCGAACTTTGTTAGCCAGAGTCCCTTAGTGTTGGCCTGTACTTCAGAGAAGTAGATGCCACACAAGAGTGGTCCCAGGACTGAACCCTGAGGTACTCCACTTGTCACTTGTCTGGAGCTGGATTTGGAGCCGGCTACTTTTACAGTGTGGGTTCTATCAGTAAGCCAGTTAGCAACCCATTGGGTGACGTAGGGATTAATGCCCAGCTTAGTAAGTTTATCTATGATTTCAGAGTGGGGGATGGTGTCAAAGGCCTTGGCAAGGTCTAGATAGGCTGTGTGGACCACCTTACCCTTTCCATGGCTCTGAAGACTGATTCAAAGAAATCAATCAGGTTCAGGAGACAAGATCGGCCCATCACGAACCCAAACTGGGTGAGGTCCAGTGTTTGAAGGTTGCCAATGTCTTTGTTTGTTTATAAGTTCCATGATAATACACTTCATGGCCTTGCAGATAAAGCTTGTCAGACTGATGGGACTGTAGTTTCTGGGATCCAAGGTGGATCCCCCCTTGTGGAGTGGGATAAGCTCTGCACCACTCAGTGGGCACGAAACCTGAGGTGAGGCTATGATTAAACATGACACTTAGGTGAGGTGCCAGTTCATATTGTAGTTCATGTAGTACACAGCTCGGGATGTCATCTGGTCCCATGGATGCTGTATTCTTAGCTTTGGAGAGTGCGTTTTTTACCTGCGTGGCCGTCATTACTGGAACTTGGCAATCTTCTGGTACTGAGATGGGCCATTTAGGGGGTGAGAGGGGGGTGAAGTTGGCACTGAATCGATCTGCCAGGATATTGGCAATATCCTTGGGATCAGTATATTTAATGCCATTCTGTTTTAGCTCAGAGCAGATCTGAGCATTGCCATTTAGATTCTTGACATAGTTATAGAATGCCTTGTGGTTGTCTTTGGAATCTTTGGCAATTTTATTTTTGTAACTAGCTTTGGAGGATTTTATGAGGGATCTCAGTTTCTTACTGAGGCTGGTAAGGGAGTTTTTTGCATCCTGGGATTCTCCTCTTTACTGCAACAGTTTCTTCTTTTTGTTGTAAAGTTTCTTTTTGGCAGGGGACCACCAGATTGGCTTCCTTTTTTTGGATGAGAGCATCTTGGTTCTATTTGGGATGGCACAATTCATGCATGAGTGGATGTGCTCATACAGTGCCTTATTGTAGGATTCAGCAGTTGAACACTTCTGACTTGAGTAGCATGAAGTTGGCTTTGGAGAAGTTTTTTATGGAGGTTTCCTTACTGGGGGGAGGGGATGGGATGTGGATGTTAAGGGTGATTAGCTTATGGTCAAGACCTGACTAACGAGGGGGGTGACCATAGGTGTGGAGCATCGATTTCCCATGTTGGTAATGACCAGGTCTGGGATATTGCAGCCCCTGGTGGAACTATGGATTAGTTGATCCAGGGCGTTGGAATTTCTGAATTCCAAGATCCGTTGGGCAAAGGTGTTGGTACATGAGTAGTTTTCCCAGTTAATGGCAGGGTAGTTAAAATCACCCAGTATTAGGGTGTTTGGTTCTATCTTAATATTTTCCAGTATGTTTAGAAAGGTGTAGTGAGAATCTTGGGGTATGGCGGGGGATCTGTAGCAAGCTACAATTTGGATTGCAGTCTTACCTAGTGTTAGTTGCACCTGGAGAATTTCAGATGCATTGTGGTTGGCAGCTAGCCTGGTGGTGTGAATATCCTTGGTGAATATTGACACTCCTCCACCTTTAGTGTTTCGGTCCTGGTTTGGTGGCCGAAAAGTGTTGTAAGAGTTGTAGCCTGGTATTGCAGGGGTGCTCTCTGGAGCCTTGAACCAGGTCTCAGTTACTGCACAGATATCGATGTTCTCCATTTTTAGGAGTGCCTCGAGAGAGTGCATTTTGTGGTTTAGACTTCTAGCATTGAGTAGCATTACCTTCAGATTTTGCGTGCTTGTACCTGCTACGGTGGTGGTTTTGTCCTTTGAACTTTGCCTAAAAAAGGCATTATAGGGGTGGCAAGAGCCTTAGCCAGTAACCTGAATCCCAGGGGCGACAGGTGCAGACCATCTCTGGCAAAGCATCATGGTCTGTCAATCATGTCTTCCCAGGCAGACAGATACTGGATGACACCAGAAGCTTAGCCAACTGTTGAAGTCAATCATTTTGTTGATTTGGGTTTTAATGGGAGAGTCAGGACCCTCAGAAAGGAGGGTAGAAGCTTTGGGATGGTATCCAGGACATATCTAGCCATATGTGTTTGGTAGTCGAGAGCTCTTATAGCCAGAGTAGAGGAGGTATACACTTTCTTCCCTAGTCTGTCTATGAATTTGCTGTCTTTATCTGTGGGGTAGAGAGCAGCAGAAGTCAACTGTCTTGATGTTTTGTCAGCAGAGACTGCAATAACTGCTGGGTCTGCTGGAGGATTTTTAAAAAGGAACTGGATGTCCTGAGGGACCTTATAGAAATGGTCCGGATGTTTAGAGGATGGTGGTTGTTAGTCTGGGGAAGCAGCCAAGAATGCATCCTGGAAAGCAGGTAGCAAAGCAGAAGTAGATGGTTGCTCCACTTGTAGTAGGTCAAAGTACCTTTTCTTGGTGTCAGATACTGTTGATGCGTGCCACTTAAAATGTTCCCTCATGAGGGAGAGTCTCTGTCAGAAGAAAAAATTCAAGCGAGTCAAATCTGCCTCAGGTGATGAAAAACTTGTTTATTTGCAGCTAACCAGATTACAGCAGCATGTTGGCCAAGATGATCTCAATCTGATCAGCTTGTTTACTGACATCAACTTTTATACTTTCCTGTCACAAGCCAAAATAGCTTTTGTTACATTTCTGACAGTTGACAGTTGGCTATGAAAAATATCTAGGATCACAATTTACCTCAGAAAAGAATGCTTTACCTCAAAACCACAGCTAGTGTAGAATGTTTACCTCAAAACCACAGTTAGTACAGAATGTTCAAAAAGGTACAGAATACTTAGTTCAACAGTGGTAGCTGGAATTTTCCACAGCCTGCCTCAGTAAATTAACTCTTATTCAGAAGTATAGAAAACAGATGTTATTCATGTTCATAAGCAAACTACATCTATCATAGGTAAAGCCCATCTTTAATAAACATGGTTCAATGACCTTTTCTTACCAACACTTCAGCAAACAGCATATTCATTTTGCTAGATGGGAGAAAGAGACAAATAACAGTATGTTTTAAAACTTTTTCTCTTAACAGTCTCCAAAGGTGAATTCTTCCCCTGGGGACTCAGGAGTAAAGGAGTCCTCCTCCTTTGGGGTAATGAAATCCTTGGGGGGGGGGGTCTATTTGTGATTCATAAGTAATAGATTCCTCTGAAGAAGAGTAGTCTTCCTTTGATACCTCTCTAAAGGGGGTCGAGGAGAGGAGCCAGGTGGTAACTGTTGTGTCTGCAGAGCCTGAAATGCAGACTTTGTGAAAATACTTCTCATCCAGGAATCAGTTGGGGTTTAGGATGCTTTACGTTTTGTTTTCTCTTCAAAGGGATAGCTGGTGGAGAAAGAATCGGAGCTGACGTCTGTTTGGGTGGAAGTGTAGGAGCAGGGCCCTCCGACTGAATGAGCTATGGTTCCCCTCTGCCATCAGGATCTGATAGCTGATTAGCCTCAGCGGATGTACTTAAAGTTTCCACCATCCCAGCTTCCATTGAAGTTCCTGGGCCTGGTTTGGAAATGGAAGTCTGAGATGATCCTGGGCTTTCAACAGCCTCAAGAATCTGCTCCGACGCCTGAGGCGCAGCGTGGGATTCTGGCCTGATTTTTCTTGGCCTTCTTCGGCGGATCGGCCTACTCCACCTTCCATACCAAGTGCAAGACGTCATAATCTCTGATTTTCCAAATACAGTTTTAATGCAGCCAGATGGCTGTGAAGTGTTTTGGGACAAAAGATTTGCAAATGGGGCAGGACGTATGGTCGTGGGCGTTGCCTAAGCAAAATATGCACTTTTTGTGTGCGTCCTTGCGAGGAATTTGTCTCCCACAAGCACACTTCCCCTTTCTAGTTGACATGCATGTCTTAACAGTAATCAAAAGGCAAAGAAAAACACAACAGGGCACTTATCTGTATCGGTTGATTGAAACGGTCGTCTGCTCAGGAGCAGTAACTTTAACCAGTCATTTGAAAAACGCGATCTGCTTTCGGAACTGGCAAACAGGAGTCCGATGTTCACTGCAGCAGAAAAATTCCAAAGAGGGTATGTGCAGACGTCACTTTTATACCCTACGTCTGTTTATGCCCTGACAAGGGACGTCACGCATACCCTCCAGGAGCAAAAACGTTGGTATACTGGTCGGATGGTGGCACTGCAGGCAGTAACCTCCCTACTGTTATGAATACTGCAACATGAGAATAGAAGGACATAGTACAATTATTTGTTTCTCTAGAAATGTACAGGAAAATGAATACAAATCACGGTGGCCCATGATCACAAAAAGGTGTTTCTGAGGGTAAACAAACAAATTACCTCCCTCATCTCCCCAAATACTTTCCAACACAACTATTCAAAATGCACTATGCAATCTTACCTAAATGGAGGAATTGCATAACATCCTCTTACTGGATCATTTACTTTTATTCTCCCTCTAAAAGTCAACTGTTTAACTCATTACCCATGACAACCTATACCTTTGAAAAATACCTTCCACTTCTGTCCTTCTTTTCTGCCTTTTTCATTCAACTTCAAAGGCTGCCAGTGTTTTTTTTTTTCAAACCCCTCAGGAACATCTGTTTCACATACACTGAATATTTATTGTATGCAGATAACATATCAACTTCTGTAATATAGTTCTAACACTATATTACCTTTCTGCTGTATCTGCTGTTTGCTGAATATGTGAACTGCAGCTTATGTACGATTTCCTCCCATATTCAAATTCTAATATCTGTTGCATGTTGCCATCTCTCTACAAGTTTTGACAACATTCAATTTGGTGTATACTAAGTCTTATTAATTATCTGTTTTTTTCAGGTTGAACATGAAGAAGGTCCATTTGGATTATTGCTCTACACTGGTTAACAAATAAGAATAAAATAAAACAATGAGTAAAAGTGATATATGTAACTACTGATTGATAATGCTACCAGTGTGCTTGCTAGGAGGTCACGTTCAAGTTGAAATAAGCAACTTCTTCTTATGCCCACTTGAGGATTCCTCCAGGCATGGTTACATTTTTCTAATTTTCTATAGTTTACAGAAAGAAGCAACAGTGTCAAGTGATTTCAAAAAGTGTTGTGATCTGCTTTCTGAAGACTGATAACAAAAGAATAAGTTAAAGAAATGTAAGCTTTATGACTAGAACTATGTTCCAGTGCTTCTTAAATTACTGTGAAGGGACAAACTGATGACAGCTTTGCAGCAGAAGCAGCACCCCTGAATGTACCTCTGCTGTGCTTCACCATTTATCAGTACAGCTTCAGTTTTGTAACATATGTTGTTCTCTGATCATGTTTCAAAACTGAGCAAAAAATGACCTTGTTATGACAAGGTTCATACGCAAGACTTCATCTGTAATAAGCTTGTACATGACGTGCAGATTATATTCCAAAATCAGAAAAAAAGACAACCTTGTTTTTCATCTTTCTGACATTACACAGATGCATAACAAGTACTGTTATGAATGGCTTGGAGCTACTATACTACTTGCTCTACATCACATACTGCCCCCAATAGGTGCCAGAAGCTGTTGAAGACTGGGGGGGGGGGGGGGGCAGAGGGTGAGAGGGGCACTTAGTGATCTAAAAAGGGCAATTTTTTATAACTAGTACCACAACATAGGTTCACTTGGAGGACATTTTAAGCTTAGCCAATTCCCTTTTTGGTGCTTGAATTAACATTTTCTGAGTTTAGTAAAGTTATTTTGCAGACATGCCAAGTCTCCCTGACCATACCTGGAAGTGGAGTAACCATGCAGTTAACTAAAGGGAGTAAAAGTCCAGGTCAGGCTTGCTAGATGTGTACATTAACTGGGTTGTGAAGACCTCAGATGCAGAGGTGTCTACAAAAATGAGACCAAAGCAGACTGAGACCAGAATGGAGAGTACTGAAAATATATGCCCCATCATCTGGTTCTTTCCATGCATCTCTGACGACAACAGTAATCATCTGTCACACTCCGTCCTGCTGCTGAGAAGGCTGAGTGACTGAAAGAGCAGGCAGAAGAGAATATCTAGTTGAACTCAATGCATTTTCAAGTGCCAAGCAGTGCACATGCAGCACACTCTGCAATACAGATGCTGAAATTAATGTTGAAGCAACACTTGCAGCCAGGAATATCAACACCAAGCACCTGAAAGTCAACACCCATTGATGTAGACACAAATTACATTGGTATAAATCCTAGCACCAACTGTTGACCACAGACACTGGCACCAGATGACCCAACAGGCATGAGCCCAGTATTATGAACTTTGGGATGAAAGATCTAAAGGTTAAAGCTTCAGAGACTTGCAATGGTGCTGACAAGATCAGTTCCAATCCCGGTCCTGAAAGCCTGATCCCATCTGCTGGAACAGCTGAAATGCCTTGCACTGACAGCATCAACACCAATGTTACCAGGTTTGATGACACACCATCAGTGTAGAAGATGACAGATTAAGGACTGTGATCCTGAAGGCAAAACCACATATTAAGTAGACCCACCTGTTTACACTGACACCTGCAGGCTGTTTTACAGTTTCATCTGTACTGAGTTGGAACACTGGCTGGTAAGAAATTGTTCAATGAAATTGCTAGAAATGAAGGCAGGGAAGGAGTGCATCATCCATCAGTACACCAGATCAAGGAAGAGACAATCCCATCCCCTGCTGCAGCTTCACATATACCCTAATCATCTTCAAACAATGATCTGCAGAGTGTCAGGGCAACCCAACAAACTGTATTACTACCTAAAATTCTATTTTTGTTCCTCATTCTCTCCAGAACTTTCATAGGGTGTGACAAGAGCTAAGTACCTCTGTACTGCCCACAGTAATAGATATCCATTTTGTTCTTGTACACTGGTATTAGTATGCTGCTTCTCCAGTCATCAAGGACATGGCTTTCTCTCTATACTATGTGTGCCCTCAGGAGTCATACCCCCTCCAACATCTTGAGCATATATCTGCTGTGGTCTCATCTGAGCCTGCTGCTTTCCCTTAACTTCATTTTCCTTAGTGCTGTTCATACTTTTATGGTGGGCTCCTCCTCTTCTTTCACTGTAGGGTGTGTTTTGAGGGTCCCCTACTATTTACCGAAACGCCGATTCGCCGACAAATAAATCACCGACACCAAACGACCGACAACAAAAAGTACCGACAACGCAAAACACCGAACACCATAACACCGACACACTACACGTAAACAACACAGTACACTACAGGACATATCCACTAGCCCTAACCCAAACCCTAACCCTAAGGTCCGACACTACCGCACACTCTCCCTACCTGCACCCTAACCCTAACTCACTTACCCACCCCTAACCCCAAGCTCCGACACTACCGCACACTCTCCCTACCTGCACCCTAACCCTAACTCACTTACTCACCCCTAACCCCAAGCTCCGACACTACCGCACACTCTCCCTACCTGCACCCTAACCCTAACTCGCTTACCCACCCCTAACCCCAAGCTCCGACACTACCGCACACTCTCCCTACCTGCACCCTAACCCTAACTCACTTACCCACCCCTAACCCCAAGCTCCGACACTACCGCACACTCACCTATCACACACCCTAACCCTACATCCCTCACTATTGCACACTTACCTGTCCGCTCCCTACTCCTAAATCCCTCACTATCGCATACTTACCAGGTCGCGCTTACACATTCCCCTTGTCGGTCTTCCGGCTGTCGGGATTCCAGCGTGTCGGTCAACTGCGTTGTCGGTCCTTTCGCGTTCCTCTTCCGCGTGTCGGCGAATCGGCGTTTCGGTAAATAGTAGGGGACCCGTGTTTTGAGCAGTGCACCTTTTGAGGGGGTTTATTTATTTAGAAGCTGCTGGAAGTACTCCTTCCACCTGCTAATGTCCTGTGGACTGGTGAGCAGGTTGTTGCTGGCATCCCTTATGAATGGTATCTTTGCCTTGCAAGCTGATAGAGTTTCTTTGTGCCATCTACTGAGCCACTTTCCAGAAGCTGGTAGAGTACATATTCTTGTGAACATTAGATAAAAAAGGGGGCTGATTAACCCTAATGACTACCATCTTACAGCAAGGTAGCAAAGTGAATTGTATGTTTAATTTTAAAAATTCTCATTCTTAAAAATGTTTTAATACTGATGTTTGGAGTACACGTACATATGTTTCTAAAATGTTAAAAACATAGTAATATACACAATTTTACTACATTGATTATGTAAAGGAAATGTTTTGAATTAACAATGATTACAAATGTTTAACATATATGTTTTTCACATATTACACTTTAGGAATAAAGTGTTTGTATTTTACTTTATTTCATTTTATGTCATTACTATTACGTTCCATTTTAACACCAGGTTTACATTTGAATGACTAAGTGTCATATGTAGGTAAGGTGATGGCACACCTGATGGATGTGTAGCACTAGTACATGATATGAAGGGAACTGGAAGTTGTGAGCACAGTTTTTTTGTTTCTTAATTGTTTTAACTATTTAAGTAAGCAATTGGGCTCTGTATTTTTATCTAAAGTCCCACAATTTAGTGGGATGAAAAGCGCTTCATGAAATAAACTTGAATTTACACTCAGTGACTGGTGAGTTACTCGTGGTTTTCGTAGTTTTACAAGAGTGCCTTTGATGCCTTGTTCTTTGCTACTGCAACTCCTCTCAGCCTCTTTATTAACCAACCAGTATTCCCTCCTAGCCTGGTTCATCTTTTCCTTCTCCCACTTTTTCCTGCACTCCTTCTTTCTTTTGATGACTTCCTGGACTTCTGCATTCTATCACCAGCTTTCCTTAAGTACCTCGCTTCCATACCTGGCTTGGAGTCACATCTGTTCTATAGTCTTCACACATGCTGTTTCTGAAGTGCTGTCATTCTTCTTCAACTCCATCTATCTCTTACTCTTTCTGAAATCACTGAGTACTTCCTTGAACTCTTGTGCTTTTTCTGCAATCAACCTTCAGGTCTTCAGGCTAGTCTCTGTTGACCTTAGAGACTTCTCTGGCCACTGCTTGCAGCTGAAAGTGGCAATCAGTGGTTCATTCTGTGGGCTGACTGTTTCACTGGGAGGGGGGATGACGCTGCAATCGCTGATTCCACCCCAATGCCCTTTTATTACTAGGAGGAAGTGTATCTGAGTTGCATGTTGACAGCTTTTGTATGTGATCTTGTGACTCACTATTGCTGAATAATGTGTTGACCATCATCAAACCATTTGTCAGACAGAAGTCAAGCCTAAAATGGCCTCTCTTTATCTTTATTGCCATACCCATGTGAACACAGTTAGTTCTCACATCCTGTTATTTTTGTCCCGGTATGTGCATTCAGGTCACACATTATCAACACCAACTCATGTTGTCCTGCTTTATCTTAGTAGGTCCTGCAATTGCTGTATGAATGCACTCTTTTGCTCATTATCACAGCCTCACTGTGGGGCACTGGCTGAGATTATGAATACTGCCCTATCATTAAGCTGGAGTTCGATTGCCATGAGTCTGTCACTAATTCTGAGGACTTCCCTTACTGCCTTCTGAAGCCTCTCCCTCACCACAAATCTCACACCATTTCTAGCTTGTCCTCCTGAGTAACAGTCTCTGGATCGCAAGCAAAGTGGCTTTCCTGCACAACCCTTCAATCTTGTCTCCTGGATACACAGGATGTCCAGCCTCCTCCTTACTATCATGCTATCCACTTCCAAGCTGTGTCTTGAGTGTCACAATTCTTAGATCATGTTTAGCAAGTTTATTGGTTTCACATCCAGCTTTCATCAACAGAGCTATCCCAGGTAACCAAGCTGGGCAACTGGACACAAGCCAGCCAGTAGCTTATTGATTTAGGGCTGCTGGGCTTTATGATGGGCACATACTTGTCAATAAAGGCACTTACACTCCTCCTTGTGTAGGCTGGTCCTTGAAGCCCACATTCATTTTTGGCAGTGTTAACCAACATGGCAGAATCACCTAGAGCCAATTTTTACACTATCAGTACACAATATGTGATCCATGTTCCCCTGTCTAGAGGATACTGCACACCACAGTTGGTGTCTACAGCAGATGGTCTATACAACTCTTTCACCCCTACAGAGACACAGGAAGAACACACAAACTCCATACATGCATTGGTTGAAAGCTGGGATCAAACCTTGTACTTTATGCATGGAAGGCAAAGGCTTTACCATTACGCCATCTGTGTCGATACCATCAAAAATGTGTTAAATCAGTTCATAGAAATTAAACCTAATTTTTAATATCCCTGTTTATTTTCTGTGTGTGTAATTCTTGTCTCTTAACCAGTACTAACACGAACAAGTACTTAATATGATATTTAGCATGAATTTGTTCCACTTATGATGTCAGCAGTCACTATTTCATAATGTTAATGTCTGTACATATGAGGGTGCGAATACCTGAGGTGTATAAGAAGACAGTTTTCTTTTACACATACAGTGGCTATGCTTAAAAGTATACTTTCATATTGACAAAGCCAATTACACCAGAATTTGGAAACCTTGGGGATGAATGATGTTGTTGTTGTTGCGTCTTTCGGCTTTTCCTGGTTAGGGATCTCCACAGCGGAACTCCGGTCCGCTAATGATTGGCAGTAAATTTTTACGTGCCGACTTGCCGGGCCTGACGCACTACCTTCAACGAAGGAATGCCCATTCACGCATGTCGCCACGCAGAAGACGCTCTGAGAATTGAACGGGACAACGTCTTACTGTGAGGCGACAACGCTACTGCAGCACCACCACCACGGTTAAACCTTGGGGATGAAGGATAGTTTTATAAAATGTTTGGTAGGGCTCCATAGGCAGCAGGAGTCAAGAAGACATCTGCAACTATCAAAAAGGGTCAAAGGCCAACCATCACCAGTTCTTTAAAAATGAAAGAAAGTAACTTATTTACTGCCCATTATGCTGGCTGCCTTGTGGGGTAACAATGAAGGACCCTCACTTCTATACGTCTTCAGCAAGTTTCTATACAATGCCCCAGCTGTGGTACAGGGGCTTCATGTTGGTTTCCACAGTTTGACTCTGGGTATTCTTTAGCCTCTCTCTCTTTTGTTTGCCCTCAAGAGTCTAGTGTATTAGTTGTTCTTGTGACGGATTTTTTTTTTTAAAGCAAGAAACATCAATATTAAATTATCATGTATGACATAAGCAATCATCATTTATATAAATGAAAACAGACCATACTGACATAATTTTAGCTGCAAACACTATACATCACTTATAATCTGTCCAGTCATTCTCAAACATTGCATAGCTCATTCAAATCCTGCCCTCTTTTAAACCTCGTTCCTCATCTGCATGTATCGTTCCCACAATTCGCATTTTAATACGTAGTTTGCTCCTATCCTTTTCTAGAGATTCCATTTTCAGTTGTTTTACACCTGTTACTACGTTGACTACTACTACTTCGGTTGGTTTAGACTTTGATTTCCATTTTTTGGTAATTGCTTTTTTAGCAGACACCATAATTAGACTCAGAAAGCTCTTACTATGTCTAGGTAATTCCGATTCTGTATCATAGCTCAAAAAATGTATTTCTTTAGTTACACCAATTTACTCACCCAGTTATCTCTGACAGAGTAGTCTGCAGGGAATCTTTAAAGTCTGTCAACTCATTACAGTCCCAAAAAATATGTTCCCAATTAACTCTTTCTTCCCCATCACATCTCCAACATTTACAGTCTACCTGAGGAAAAATTCTTTGGAGTCTACTTGGGGTATAAAAATACCTATGCAAACGCTTCCAAGCAAAGATTCTACACGCAGAACTAAAAGACTAAAATTCTTCTCCCTTAACATCTGCAACAAAGTACCTGAACTCCACACACTCATACAACACACTATACCCCCCCCCCCATCTTAACTCTCTCTGAAACTTGGCTAAAACCCCACATCCACAACTCAGAGATCTGCCCCCCCCCCCCCGGTTTCAATATCTACAGACAGGATAGACCTAGCAAAAAGGGAGTTGGTGTCTCCATTCTCTTTTCTGACACACTCAATATTTTACCACTTACAATTACCCCTCCCACCTTCCACCCTGCAGAGCTACTCATAGTAACCTGTCATCTCAACAACTACCAAAAAAGGGCCATAGCCTCAGTCTATATCTCACCAGGAAATACAATCACCATCCTTGAAGACATCTTATCTTGGTGTTTTCACCACATCCCCTTTGAAACTATCATACTTGGGGATGTAAACATAGACTGGACCTCAGTTAACTCTACTACACCGTCTCATAGTCTCAACCTACATGGTTTTACTCGGCTCGTCTCCTCCCCCACCCGCCTTGGCAAAAAACACTCCAATTCTATCCTAGATTGGATTCTCGTAAATTCTCCTAATTTGTACCATCAGTCAGGTACACAATCTGACTCCATCAGTGACTATCTACCTATCCACTTTACTAGGTACTCACCCAACCTCACTAGTACTCACCTCTTAAAATACATTCGCAACCAAAGAAAATTTAATACCACTTCCTTCAACAAAATTCTCTCAAATATTAACAGGTCCTACCTACACTCTCTACCTTTAAATGATGCAGTTGGTTACTTCAACCAGACATTCCTAAACATACTCAACTCTCTGGCCCCCATCAGGAAAATAAAAGTCAAAGCTAAACATGCCCCTAGCTATCCAAAGATACCGTCCACCTTAGGCATAAAAGAGATGCCACTTGGAAGCAATAACAGAAAATCAAATCTCCTGCCCTCCTACAATCTTAAAAAAAAAAAAAAAAAAAAAAAAAGAGTCAACCAGGACAAAATAAAGTTTTACCTCTCTGACCAATCTCTGCAATCTACTAACCCCAGAAGTTCTGGTCAACCATAAAAACTCTTCTCAACCCTGGCTCACCCATAACCCCCAATCAATCTCCCTCTGATACCGCCATCCATTTAAATCACTACTCCATTGATACCACTTCTAAACTAGTACCTAACACCTCTAATAACACCAACCCCACCTCTAATTCCACTTCCAGATCTGTCACTTCAATTACCACACCCACACCTTCTTCAGACCCCCAGTCTGACTTCTCTAACCTCTCTGACCCCTTCTTGTTCAAATCTGTATCTGTTACAAAACTCTCCTCAGTAAACTCAAACCTTGTTCCCCCGCCCCTGATAATCTACCTCACCAATTCCTTAGACTTGCTGCTAACTCCGTAGCGCTTCCTGTCTCCATTCTAATCAACAGCTCAATCCAATAATCCATTGTCCCCTCTATTTGGAAGGAATACTACACTATCCCACTACATAAAGGAGGTAACTCCACAGAACCATTTAACTTCCGTCCCATTGTTATTCTTTGTCCCCTCTCCAAAATTCTAGAAATGTGTATCCATTCTCAACTGCTTTCCCACCTTACTCAAAACAAGCTTTTAACCATCACCCAGCATGGTTTCAGGCCCAATCACAGTACTAACACTGCTCTCTTATCCTTCTCTCATAAAATAGCTGAGGCCAGAGATAATAATAAACTTCTGTCCTGCCTTTTCTTAGATCTCTCAAAGGATTTTGATACCGTCTCTCATAGCCTTCTACTTCATAAACTTTCTCAGCTGAATATTTCCATCCCTACTCTAGATTGGTTTGGTTCTCAAGTTACCTGTCCAGTCACCTACAAGCAATTAAATGGCAAAATTCCCTCTCACCTTTTCTGCAAGTTCAGACCGGTGTTCCTCAAGGTTCAATTCTCGGCCCCTCCTTTTTAACCTCTTCACTTATGACCTACACACTGCCAGCAACCTCTCCTCTATCATACAGTATGTAGATGATTCAACTCTGATCTCCATTTCTGACTCTTTCAATAACCTCCACAACATCAACTAATCTTCATTTCACTCTGTTGAGAAATGGCTCTCAAACAATCTACTTATCCTGAACCCCTCTAAAACTAAGCTCTTACTATTCCTACCTAAAACTCTAGCCCACCACAAATCCACCCTTCTCATATCCTCTCTAAATGGCACCATCATAACACCAGACTTGCACACTAAACTCCTAGGTGTCATCATAGATGACCAGTTCAAACTAGACCTCCACATACTTCATTCTATAAAGAAAACACACCAAAAACTGGGCATGCTATACAGAAACAGCAAATTCCTGACCCCCAACTCAAAACTACTGCTAGTCCAATCCTACCTCCTCCCCACCCTCCTCTATGGCTCCCCTCTATTTTCCAATCTGCAAAATAATCTGCTGGCAAAACTAGACCAAACCTACAACAAAATTGCTAGATTTGTTACCAGCAGCCCCTATAAATCCCATCACTGCTCTGCTCTCAAAAAACTACATTGGCTCGAATTCCCACACCTTCTGACCAAATGTTAGCTGATCCAGGCTTTCTTAATTCTTAACTCAAATTATGACTGTCCACCTCTGTCCAACCTGATCTCTTGTTACACCCCTCCCCGATCCCTGCGCAGCTCTGATAAACTCTTACTACAAGTCTATAAACCCTCCATCTCCCTTTCCTGGAACAGTCTTCCACCATATTAGAAGTCATACCTCCCTTCCTAACTTCAAACATGACCTGATAGTTTACCTCCATAACAACCCTATTTGTAGTTGTAACCACCCCACTTAACCCCTCCATCTCCACATACCCACTTCAACGCCAAGTCTGATCTATTAGACCTTTTCCTCTTTCTATAAATTACTTTACCCAACTGCTCCTCTTTCTATACCCTCCCTCTTGATCACTACATCCCACCTCTACTACTATCTTCTTTTGCACCATTCCTTCTTCTGACCTTCGGCCCCTTATATAATCATCCCTCTCTACTTTTTACTCCCACTTTACTTTCCCTCAGATCTGAAGCCCTGCACTTCCACATTTTTTCTTCTAGCCAAGAATTCTAATAATACCTTGTTTCTTTTCATTATATTACCTACAACCTTAACTCCCCTCCTGTTTACCTACTTGATTTAATATTGTTGTTTCCCTGTTACAACCTATTACTACACATTTTGTATATATATATCTATGTACTTTTCCATGGAGTACATTATGTCTTCTTATCCATTGCATCCATATGATTGTTTTGCTCTGTAATACTGTTAACTTGTCTCAATTTGTTTGTATTTGTATGTCTGTTTGGGGCTTTTCCCCTCGGGTCTCCACTGAAAAAGGGTAAATTCATACCCAGTTGGACCAACCCGGTTAACAAATGTGAAATAAATAAATAAATTGTTGCATATGTGGGAGACATACATATATCCCCACATTGTTTATTTGTGAATTGTGTATCCAGTCTCTCTTCCCAATCCTTTCTAACCTCCTCTGATTGATTCTTATAGTTATTGTGCAATATTCTTTATGCTCGACTATTATTCCTTTTTAACAGCAGCTTCTGTTCTAGATTCTACTAAAAATTCTACCAGTGCTGGTCTTTCACTTAGTATCCCCCTACTGCTTTCTCTCTGCCTGTATTCTGATATCAATCCTTGATACAAAAGTCAGTCTCTAGCCTGCAGTCCAAATGAATTCTTGACCTCTTCCCATTCTATTACCTTTCCATGTCTTATAATATGGTCCCAATAACTTGGTTCCTTTGCAAGTTTTCTCAATTAGATTCTGCCCCCCTCTTACCTCTTCTCTGTACATCTAATTGCAGTCATCCCTAGCTGCAAAATCTCCATCTTGTCTTAGTTCTTAGAATACTATCTGCTATTTTATGAATAAAATATTCTGTATAGTTATTGTTACTCTCCTTAAGGATCTCCAAAATCCCATTCTCTCCTTGTTTCTTGAACTCCCCTCCCCCATTTCATCATCATCCTTTTCCACTTTGAATTATAGCTTTCTGCTTATGCTATGTATAGGAGCATTATATGTGCAGCTGTGAAATACCCCTTCAAATCAGGTAATACTCAAACCACCTTGTTCTCTTGAAAGGATTAACTTATCCCACTTAACTCTTGCCCTCTTCCCCCCAAGATAAAATCCTTCAACTCTTTATTAATTGCTATCCACAACTTCTCCTCTAGTTGAAAAAAATATGTTTGACCTATGCATAAGACTAAAGGGACTAAAAACATTTTTACTGCCTGTATGTTGCTATCTATATTCATAAAACAGAGCTTCCAATTTCTCAATTTTGTATCATCTTTTCTAGCCACATATCCTTAGCTGCCAAAACAGAATAATTTTGATCCATACTCCTATGTACTTCATTTTGATATGTCCCCATAAACATGAGTATTGCTGAACCAGTTCCTGTGGTTTTATAAAATAATATCATCTGCAAATAAGCCAATTTTTCTTGACTACCACAGCAGTTATAACTTTGAATTTCTGAGTCTCTTATTTTCTTTGCTAATTGTTCTAAACATAATGTAAATAACAAAGGGGAAAGAGAACACCCCTTGCTGATTCGTCTTCCCAAACAGAACTTATCAGAGATGATCCCCACCCACACACTTTAATTTTCACATATGATCTCCCATATATCCTCCTAGTCAACCTTATAATTTTATCAGGGAATGCAAATGCTTCCATTGTCCTTCTCATAAAATCCCAGCTTACTCTGTCAAATGCTTTCTCATCAATACCCACCAGAAACAGTAGTATTTTCTAATATTTTAATTTCCTCTGGATCATCATTGTTCTATTAATGTTGTCAAATGTTTGCTTCCACACCATAAAACCACAGCCATCCATACCTATCTATTATGGCACCACCTTTGCCATTATTTTAGCCATTATAGACATAAACACTTTATAATCATGGTTTACAACTTAAATGGTTTGATGTCAAGCTGTATCTAATGGGTCTTTACAATCTTTAGGTATTACAGCCACCACCATTTTCTTCCAGGATTTTGGTGCTTCTACTCCTTTAAAAAAATACTGTTAAACAAAATCTTCCAAATCTTTACCACTTTCTTCCCTCCTAGCTTCTAAACTTCCACAGGAATGTCAACTATTCCTGGGGACTTTTCTGTGGATTGGCTATACATCACTGTTTTTACCTCCTGTTCTCCTATCCTAACTGTTAAAAATTGAGCCTCATCTACCTCTAATCTTGGCATATTTAATTCTTCTATAAACATTTCCATTTGTACTTTTTCTTGATTTCCACATTTTTCTGCTTTATGAAGATTGTGATAAAATTTCCAAAATATTTCTAATATATCTACAGGTTCAGTGGTTATTTTCCTTGTTACAGGCTTTCTAAGCATGGCAGCAACATCTTCCACTTTTTGTTGCCTGAGCTGTTGTGCTAAAAATGTTTGTGGTCTGGAGTTATCAAAAAACATTTGCTTAACATAATTCTTTCTAAGCTCATACATATTATCATGGTAGTCCCTGATCATCTCTTTAGCACTCTGCAAATGCACCTCTTGTTCTGTGAGATTCTCACTGTTTTACAATACTTTAACCTTTGTCAGTCCCTCTAAATAATTCTTATTTCTTAACCATATCTCTTTTTCTTTTATTTCCACCCTATTTTTAAACTCCACTGTAACTTTATCTCACTCCTTAGCTATATTTTCAGAAGAAATTTCTATCTTCTCTAACTCCGGAATAATTTCCATTACCTATTCCTTAAATTCCTTTCTTTTTAACAGATAGGTAGGGGAAGAGCCAGTGTGTCATTTTTACTTCATTACCCTGCATTTTTATTTTAGTTATTATTAGTATGTAATCTGAAATAGTTATTGGATATGTGTCAACACTTTCAATTAAATGCACATGTTCCTGTGAAATATAAATTCTGTCTAGCCTAGCCCAGTTTTTGTACCTTGGGCAATAATATGTATATTCTCTATGAACTACTACTGAATTCACTTCTTCCGTACAAAATATTTTCATAAATTTCTTCAAAAATCTACCCTCTTTTGTTATATTTTCCCTTCTATATCCCAGATATATTTTCATTGCTGCAAATCAAATTCTAGACCCCACTTATAAGTAATATTCCCTGCTGAAAGATGATTATTTCTCCCAGTATTTTATCAAGCTCAATTGTAGCAATTTTAGGTGGAATATAAATAGATGCCAGCATAATCCTCCTCCCTTGCCAGTAGCCCTTTAGTACTACAAATCTACCACTATCATCTTTTTTTCCCTCTTTTGTTACTATTGGATTAGAAACGCATCTTATCTAAACATGCAAATATGTAATTATTGGAAGCTGTACTTACTTGTCATGCCATAATCGTTGTGGTAAAAAGTATGACGTATACTAATTATAAACAAAAATTCAAAATGTACACAATTTGTAAGAGATTTCATTTTCTTTAAGTATGCTGTGGTTCAAAGTGACTATTGGTCCAGTCCACCAACCTGTTGAATAAAAATAATTTAAAAAAAGGCATTATGAAATAATTTAGAATTTCAAGTTCATAGGATGGTACTAGGCTATCGGCCCTAAGGCCTATACAAGCCTAACCATAACAATTCCCTGGCTATTTCTTCCCACACTATTTACTTCCCTGGACCCATGTCTGCCAAGGTGACTGACGTAATCCCCGGGGTGTATTTCCTATCTCCCACCCAATCGTCATGGTTCCTTTTGAAGAGGGCCAAAGAGGTGCTCTGCTTGACATCTATGGACAATCTATTCCAGAGTCTGGGCAGTCTCTGGGTCAGGAACCTATCCCTCCAGCATGTTTTGTTCATTGAGATGACAAGGTTTAGATCCCTGGAGCAGGTGTCTCTGAGGGATTTGGGATTTCTTTAAGTGGAGCATGTCCAACAGCTCTGGGTTTGACATGGCCTTGTATGTTAAGCAGAGATCGCCTCTGAGTAGACGATATGTGACAGAGTATAGCTGGAGTTTTTTTAGATGGTCAGCATAGGATGTCTGCTTTAGGCCTGTGATTCTTTTCGTGAGGTATTTCTGTGGCTTTTCCAGTTGTTGCAGATGTCTTGAGAGGTGCATACCAAATGGGGCACTGTATTCTATAATGGGTCTAATGAGGGATGAGTACAATGGGACAATGACCTCCTTTTTTCTGGATGAAAAGCCCTTAGTGATAAGGTGTGCCACATAGAAGGATTTCCTGACTGTTGTGGTGATGTGGTTATCGTAGGTGAGACCACTGCCCACCTGTGTCCCTAATTCTCTTATCACACTTTTGGTGTTAAGTGTACTGCCACCTATGTGGTAATTCACGGGTACATGTTTTTTCCCAAAGGGGATAACTATACATTTCTTGGCATCGAGCTTGAGCCCATGGCTCTGGCACCAAGCATCTGTTTCTGTAAGGCCCTTTTGTAGAGTATCCACATCATTTGGGGATTCAATAATGGCTCCCAGTTTGCAGTCATCTGCAAACTTTGTTAGCCAGAGTCGCTTAGTGTTGGCCTGTACTTCTGAGAAGTAGATGCCAAACAAGAGCGGTCCCAGGACTGAACCTTGAGGTACTCCACTTGTCACTTGTCTGGAGCTGGATTTGGAGTTGGATTATTTCACTCTCCAGGATATCTCGACTCTCTACATTAAAGTATGTTGAAGTTACATTAAAGTATGTTGACGTTACTAACTAAAAATAAAAGTGCATATGTGGAAATTAGTAAGTGATACTTTCAAAGTTTGAAAAGCCGAAAGACAAACAACTTTCAAAGTTTGAACTGCATTCTATAATTAAAAACAGAGAACTGTTAATCATGTACCTTAGCACGGAGACAAATTAATAACCATTTAGCCAATAAGGCATTCATAACTGGGGGATACACATCTACATGGCACTAAACACACCATAAACTAATACTATTCCCAAAATTCAGTTTCAAGATGCAACTGTATATTCCTGGCAGTGTGTAACCCTCTTAATTTCTTAAAGTTTGAGAATAAAGAGCTAAGGCTCTTGCCACCCCCATAGTGCCTTTTTTAGGCAAGGCTCAAATTCTAAACCTACCACCCTAGAAAAAAAAAATGGGAAGAAACTGAGGGTAATGCTGCTCAATGCCAGAAGTCTAAATCTCAAAATGCACGCACTCGAGGCCCTTCTCAGTATGGAGAACATCGATGTCTGTGCTGTAACTGAAACCTGGTTCAAGGCTCCTGAGAGCACCCCGGCACTATTAGGTTTTACCTCATATCATGCGTTCCGGCCTCAAAACCCGGACCACACCACAAAAGGAGGGGGTGTATCCATATTCATAAAGGATACCCACACCTCCAGGTTGGTGGCAACGCACGAAGCTTCGGAAACCATCCAGGTGCAACTAACCATAGGCAAAACTGCTCTACAAATTGTAGCATGCTACAGGCCACCCTCTCAAACTCAGGAACCCCACACAGCCTTCCTGAAGACACTGGAGGGAATAAATGTATCTTCAAACACCATCATATTGGGTGACTTCAACTACCCGAATATAGACTGGGAACATTACTCAAGCCCTAACTTTCTAGCCCAATGGTTCCTGGAGTTCATAAATTCAAATGCCATGGAACAGCTAGTCACTGTTCCCACGAAAGGAGAAAATATACTAGATCTTATTATCACAAACATGGGGACAAAATGCTCCACACCGGAAGTATATCCCTCATTGGTGAGATCTGATCATAAACTAATCTCACTGGAAATCCACATCCGCCCCCACCCCAAACAAAAGACCACAGTGAAGAACTTCTCTAAAGCAAACTTCACACTACTCAAGACTGGTGTGGTATCCTTCAAGGCCCCTGAGCCAGTGGAAACCACACCACAAGCTGCGGAAGCCCTTACAAATGCCTTCTATGAACACCTCCAGGACTGCATGGATCAGGCAATCCCAAATAAAACCAAGACTCTTTCCACAAAGGGCAAACGTCCAGTCTGGTGGACCCCAGCCATTAACAAACTTTACAATAAGAGGAGAAAGCTATTACATGATAGAACAAAATCCGTAAAAGGGAAGTCACCCCTGATCATTATTAGTAAAAAAATACGAGCACTCATAAAATCAACTAAGGCCAATTTTGAGAGAAAAATTGCCATGGATTCAAAGGACAATCATAAGGCCTTTTTCAGCTATGTTAGGAACCTGGGTGGAAACTCCCAGATATGCTCAGAATTAGTCCAAAATGATACAAAAATCACTGAACCCACAGACATTACCAACATACTGGCAGACAGGTTCAGTGCAAACTTCACCCCCCTCTCCTAAAGGAGAGATAACTATCCCAGCGGAGTGTAGCCTCCCAGACATCTCAAATGCGCAGGTGAAAGCTGCTCTCTCTAAAGCTAAAAACACAGCATCAATGGGACCGGATGGTGTCCCCGGCTGTGTGCTACACGAGCTAAATGAGGAATTAAACCCGCACATAAGGCAGCTGTTTAATCTCAGCCTTACCACAGGATACGTGCCCAAGGAGTGGCGTACGGCAACTGTGGTCCCACTCCACAAAGGCGGTGCCTCTACGGACCCTGGTAATTACCGCCCCATAAGCTTAACAAGTCTAGTCTGCAAAGCTATGGAGAGGATCTTAATGGAGCTCATAAACAAAGATATAGGGGACTTGCAGACATTGGACCCGACCCAGTTTGGCTTCGTCAAGGGCAGATCATGCCTTTTGAACTTGGTCGACTTCTTCGAAACAGTCACCAAGGCCATTGATGAGGGAAAGGCAGTCCATACAGCCTACCTTGACCTTGCAAAGGCTTTCAACACAATACCCCACTCGGGTATTGTAGAAAAACTTACCAGCTTAAATGTAAACCCATATGTCACAAGATGGGTTGCAAACTGGCTTAAGGACAGAACCCACAGGGTTAGAGTTGCTGGCGCTATGTCAGACTCCAAGCCGGTCACAAGTGGTGTCCCACACGGCTCGGTCCTTGGCCCCCTATTGTTCGGCATCTACTTCTCAGAAGTACAGGCCAACATGGGAGGACTTTGGCTGACAAAGTTTGCAGACTACTGCAAACTGGGCGCCATAGCTGAAAGTGCATCGGACACGGATATCCTTCAGAAGGGACTCATGGAAACAGATAGCTGGTGCCAGAGCCATGGCCTGAAGTTAAACGCCAAAAAATGTATAGTCATACCCTTCGGGAAAAACAAGGTAACCCCAAGCTACCATATAGGTGGCAATCCACTAAGCACAGAAGAGGTTATCAGGGACCTGGGGACCCAGGTTGACAGTGGCCTTTCTTTTGACACTCACGTTGCTAAAGTGGTTAGAAAGACCTTCTACATTGCCCACCTGATCATGAAGGGATTCACATCCAGATCTAGTGAGGTCATTGTTCCCCTGTACTCTTCACTTATCAGACCAATGATCGAGTACAATGCCCCATTCGGGATGTATCTCACCCGACATCTGCAGCAATTGGAGAGACCCCAAAAGTTCCTCACCAAAAGGATAAAGGGACTCCAAAATCTGCCATATGCTGCCAGATTGAAGAAACTCCAGCTCTATTCAGTCGCATACCGCCTGCTCAGAGGTGACATGTGCCTGACATACAAGGCCATGTCCAACCCGGAATTAATGGACATGCTCCACCTCAAAAATCCAAATCCACCAAAACCACTAGAGCAAGCGACTTAAACCTTAGCACGGATATAAATAGGACGTGCTGGAGGGATAGATTTATCACTCAGAGACTCCCTATGCTGTGGAATAAAATCCCGGTCCATGTGAGGCAGAGCACCTCGCTGGCTCTGTTCAAGAGAAATCTTGACCTGTGGATGGGAGATCGTAGGTTTACCCCAGGAATCATCTCTGTGTCACTGCTGGACAGAGGCACAACAAACTAATGGGTACAGTATTTTTTCATATAAGGGGTGGCGTAAGCCACAGAACTTTGGGCTAGGCTTATAAATGCCTTAGGGCAGACAGCCTAGTATAAACCTATGAACCTATGAACCTATTTCTTGCAGGTGTTCTTTTTCTCTCAGTATGTTAATTAACTAGCTCAAGGATATAGTAAGGGTTAAGTTGTGGCCTTCTGGGGGGCCTTAGATTGTTAGCCCCTCTGAGGAACTGTTTGATCAGAGGGTGAAAAAATAGTGGCTGCTCAATGTGAAAGTGAGCTGAAATAGCTGAGGCATGGATTTTTATGGAAGAGAAGGAGACACCACTGTGGAGAGTAGGTCAGCTAAGTAATCCAGGATAAGAGGGATGTGTCATATTGGCCCCCTTTGCCTGGATTCAGGCGCAGAACCTCTTCCATTTACCTATGTATAACTTTCTGGTGCTAAGGCACCTGGCCTCAAGGATATCATCCAGAACCTGTTTGCTGAGGAGGGCAGACTGGTCGGGGCTCAGGATATAAGCCAAGCTGCCAAATTGAGAGTCTGTAAGTGGGGGTGCATGAATTCCCCTGCCCTCTGGGTTTGGAGGTCAGGAATGTGAGGAAGATGCCAAGGTGGCAGTGGGGACAGGCTGCGCACCAAGGGGTACCAGTGCTGTCTGGGCCAGTCTGGAGTTATGAGAATGGCCCTTGGTTTTTCCTCCCTTATTTTGATCAGTACCTTGGGGATAAGGGGTAGGGGAGGGAAGGCATAGGCCAAGAGGTTTGCCCAGGGGAAGGTTAGGGCATCTACTCTCTATGCCATGCAGTGATGCTTCCTGGTGCAGCATTTGCTGAGCTGGTGGTTGGTGTGGGAGGCAAAGAGGTCGACCTCTGGGATTCTCCATTTCAGAGTTATTTGTAAGAAGGTATTTCTGTTGAGCTGCCACTTGTGGGGGCCCAGCACTTGCCTGCTTAATTGGTCTGCCAAGGTGTTGAGAGAGTCTGGTAGGTATTGTGCTATCAAGTGCAGATGCATAGAGGAAGCTGTGAACCAAAGGGTCATGGCCAGCCTGCACAGTGGGTAGGAATGAGTCAATCCCTGCTTGTTGATGTACCACATTACTGTGGTGTTGTCTGTTTTGATCAGGAGAGTCCCTGGAGAGAGGAGAGGTTTGGAGGTTAGCAAGGCCTGCTGCACTGCCATCATCTCTTTTAGACTGATGTGCAGGTGAAGTTGTCCTTGTATGCACCTGCCATCCAGGTGTGCCCCCCAAGCATAGTCTGATGCATCTGTGGTGAGGGTCTGGGTGGCAGGGAATGAGTGGAAGAGCAGTCCCTTGTTCTGGGAGCAGGCTGTTGCCCACCAAAGGAATTCTGCCCTTAGGCAAGGAATGGCAAGTAGAAGAGTTTCTAAGTCTTGAGAGTGTTGACACCAAAGGCTCTTTAGGTACCAATGTAGTTTCCTCATATGCAGTCTGGCATATGGAATAAGAAGTATGCAAGATGCCATGTATCCCAGGGCTTGCAGGATTTTCCTTGCAGTGAGCTGGGGCCTGGTGGCCAGTTATGCGAAGTAAGTTGGTAGAAAATGCTGGTGTTTAGGATGGACAAGTCGAGGATGGGGCACCAGGTGCCCTCTTTTCTGGGTACCAAGAAGAGTCTTGAGTAGACGACTTGGCCTACCTGCTCTGCAGGAATGCTTTCTACTGCTCTCAAGGAAATCAAGGTGTGGATTTGTTTTAGAGCCTCTGCCCACTGATTCGGTGGTAATTCTGGGTATCATTTGGAGATGGAAGAAGAATTTGTACCCTTGAGAGACTATTTTGTGGACCCATTGGTCCTTGGTGACGGCGGCCCAGTTGTTTGAATATATAGAGAGTCTTGCTCCTAGGGGTAGGAGTTGTTGGGCAGAAGTGGGAGAGGGTGTGGGTGAGTCATTGGGAGTTCTTGCTGTAAGGGGGGGGGGGGTGGCAGCTTAGAACTCCCTTGCTTGGGAGTGGAAGAAGTCCACTGCTTTGATCTCTGTAGTCCATGGGACTGCAACCTAGAAGGCCTTTTCCCCCTGGGACCTAGGTTGGCCCTGCTTACTAGGTGCAGGGAAGGACCAGTGCTTGGAGGGGAAGTGCCTGCTGAACCCAGGGGGTTGCACTTGTAAAAAGTCTTAGACAGTTTACATAGATTTGGCCTTTTCTTCCATATTTTTAGCACCTCTTCTGTTTTTGTACCAAAAAAGTTATCTTTGTGCAAAGGTGCATCAAGCAATTTTGATTTTGCATGGCCTGGCAGTAGTTGTTCCTTAAGCCATGCATGCTTTCTAATGACAGATCCTGTGACTGCTGCCCTGCAAGAAGCTTCTAGGTAATCAAAACCGCAGTGTAAGGAGTGCTTGGTTACTTGATAAGCAGAATTCATTAATTCCTGTAAATCTTTAGATTCTGCAACTGCAGGAAATGTAGTAATCTTTTGCTTAAGGAGTTCCAAAGTATGCTGTTGATATTTTAGCATGTGGAACTGACAGTTTAGTGCTCTGATAGCAAGAGTAGCAGAGGTATATACTTTTTTACCCCATCTGTCCAGAGCTCTGGAATCCCTATCAGAGGGAGTGGGATTCTTGGCTGAACTAACTTTAGCCCCCTTAGGGCCTTGAGTAATGACCTCTGGGTCTGCAGTAGGATTTCTGAAAAGATATTTGAGAGAATCAGGGACTCTGTAATACCTGTCAGGCTTTCTGGGTGTGTGTGGGGGGGGGGTGTCGGGGGTCAAGCTGGACTCAAGGAAGACATCATACACTACTTCTAGGACTGGGGGGATGGCTAATGGCCTGTGTTGTGGCAGGTCCAGAAATTCTCTGAGTCTCTTTCTGGGCTGAGGATAATCCTGTCTTTCCCATTTAAAATGTTCCCTGACAGTATGCAGGGTTTCCCCAAATGAGAAATCCTCTGGGGGGGGGGGGGGCTGAGGTAATTGAGTCCTCTGCATCGGAATCCTCATATGCAGATAGGGGCTGCATCTCATCTTCATATACAGATGCATCAGATTGTTCTGAGTATTTGTCAGACAAAAAGTCTGGGGACAGATCTCTTTTCCTTTTAGAGGGAGTGGGTTGGCTGCCCCTAATCAGCATTCTAAGCATTTGGGACTGAGGGAGAGGTGTTGGTTTCTTGGGAGTGGTTATACTCCTGGGCTTAAGGGACTCAGCTGGTTGAGCAACAGAGGTAGTCGGAAAGGAAGACGTCGGTTTAAGTCTGGATTCAGTAGTGCGAAGGACTTCCTCAGAGGCCGGTGCCTGCACAGCGGCTGCGGACCCATCCAAGGTAGAGACGACCACAGGATTGTTAGACGAATAAGACTTCTGTGGCATACCAGACTCCGAAAGTCTCAGCAGAGGCCTGCGAATTAATTGAAGCGAGCATCAGGGGCTGCGAAAGAACTTCATTGAATTCCGGAGAACTAACTACCAGTTTACAGCAGTAGCGTTGTTAGAAAGTTTAGTCCTGTGCCGTCTGCCTCTGTCTTTATCTTTATTTTTTTTCGGAAGATCTGCTGTAGGATGGCTGACAGAAGCCATATCGGAATTCGAGGATTGAAGATGAAAATATCTGGCTACAATAAGGGCCCACAATGAATGGTTCTGGTGTTAAATAAAGAACAGAACCGACAACAAGGGACGTCATGGTCTGGGCCTAGACAAGTGATACAGAAGGAATGGAAGCCCCGGTGTGTTATCTGTTTTCCACAGGCGAGACAATTATTAACTTTTTCTGACATCGGTTAGCGCAAGAAAAAAGGATCCTCAATGGGGTATTTAGCTTTCAAAGACTTCATCTTCAATTCGGAAACTAACTCAGGTAGCGATCGACTGGCATTCGTGCGAACTGCTTCTGCTGCGGGCTCCATGGCAAGAAAGACTGATGTAATGGCATTGGCTGCCTTCCTTTATACTTCTAACAACCTGACATCAGCCTACAAGCGACAGCAACCGATGCAGAAATACTACGACTCTGGTATTCAGGTCGGCCGAGGGCTACCCCAGCAGGGATAACCCGAATGTAATGACTGTAACAGTGAAACACGAAGAACATCTGTCCGAATTTCACAATTTCTTAAAAGCAATTGAAGTCTTCCTATCTCTATTGCTTGCTTTCCAAAGCACTGATGCACTGCATAAGTATGGGAACAAGTCCCATATGCATGTGCAGTACCTCAGCAAAGCTGTAGGACACAGAAGCAATGTGGAAGAACACCACAACACCATTAAAGACATTATTTAAGAAAAATAAACAATTTTTTTCCCTTAAATAATGTCACTGTATAATAGCAATAACCAACTCCTGGATGTGAGATATTGAAGATTTACTCACAGTTGCCTTTGTTTAATCAACAGTGGGTAAATCTTCGATATGCCACACCCAGTCATTGCTTATTGCTATAATACACAACATGATGTTATTACAGGACACAGTCACAAAAAAAACAGACTTCTTCAGCATCACCTGTCTGCATTTTCAAACATTTTAGAGACAATCTCATAAAAGTACATTAAAGTACGTGTTACATGTATGTTGAAATTTAAGTATATATTTTGTGGTTCAAAAATGACGCATATTAGTTTGCACCAATGCAGTACAGGGATGAAGGCCTGACTATTGCCTAGGTAACACGAGTTCAACTAACCACTTGGGTGCTTGATGGTGCAGACAGGAAGGACTGGCATAATCATCCAGGGGGAAGTGGGACAGTAATTCTCTCCTGGCTTGTACCATGGCTCCAATGGCAGGGCCCTATTGGAGAGCAGAAACCGATCATACAGTGGGGAGCTAAGTCAGGATGCCATGGGCATGGCTGCCCAAGCTACAGCTGGTATCAGCTGTTGGCACATGTGAGGAAACACACATGCTCAAATTGTGGGAATTTAGAAGACAATTTCAGAGATATAAGCACTCAACATCACTACCAGGAGTAGAGGATAAGATCATAAATGAAAAATACAATCACTGCCAGGATGCTGGCAAGAGCAGAATGCCCAGTTATGGCTTGGCTGACAGACCTTTACTGGCCTGATGGTTGGCAGGCAGATTGGAAACAATGATAAAATTAAAAAATAGCAGAGCCTCACTTATACAGTACTTTACAGTTGTCTTTATACTAAATGTGTGTGACACCCCCTCTGGCCCAGTAATCAAGAAGCCTGAATCCTCACCACTAACACTGGTGAGGGACACTCACTTGGAAGAAAAATAGATCCACACAGGTTTTCCAGATGCAGCTGTCTGCATCAAGTACAAGTTCCCTTATGAGCACACAGGGAAAATGCTTAGTCTAGGGGCTGGGTTCCCTCTCTCTTCTCTCCAGGCTGGCAACAAGACTCCCTCAGTGGCACAGCTGTAGAGCTGAGTAATCAGCCTAGTATCCAAGCCAAGTCCTCCACCACTCTCTTGGTGAAACCAGTGCTCTATGTTCCTGCTCCAAGCAGCTGGCACACGCACTCTTTGAGATTTGATTTGCAAGCACAAACACATGGGAAACGATAGCACAGATTTACTCGTTCTGCTGCCCTTTGCCCAGACTATAAGGTGGTTACTGCCATCAGACACTCCAAAGCCAGCTACACTCTAAGGTTCTTACAAGGGTACCCAACTATACTGAGTGAAATGAATATTAATACAAATGTTTACCAAACAGCAAGGCTTTCAGGAGCGGCCAGTATCATCAAGTAAATGTAAGTACTCTCAAAGGTTAAAATATTTTGTAAAGGATCAGCCACAATGGAATGTTTAAATATATTTAATAATAAATAATAAAAAATAATTAAAATACTAAACATCTATTTAAAATAAACACCAAAGATTCAATCACAGGAAATAATAAAATAACACAGATAAATACATTCACACAGATACAGAAAAACAATACTTAACTAATCTCATTATATTTTGCTGACAGATCTAAAGAATTACTATTCCCAGGTTACTTACTAAAGCAAGGCAAGATGAGTGGGTAAGTGATACTTCTACATCAGGATTCAAAAACAGACTACTCTGAGACTTCTGTCTCATCTAGTATTAAAAAATCATTTTAGTGCTGGATTATAGAATGATGACATCACATACATCTGGTCATCTGATTCTGCTTCCCATGCTATCCACCCTTTACTAGCAATGGAACCAGAATCTTGTGCATGTGTGTTACAATACAAACAGAGAGTTTTGCTAAGATATCTTATAGATAGCATCTGGAAGCCAGAAAACCATTTCAACACTTCCACCCTTCCAGGGTAGCAATTAGTTCACTCTTAAGGACAATAAAACAGGATTCCTAGTCCTTGTTTTCACAGACAGTTTGTCTCTGGCTGAAATCAGCACTGTAAGATACAATCTTTATGGCCTAAATTAAGCAATTTAATTTCAGGACATCTTTCTAAATGTTAGCTGGGGCTGAGCTTAACCTCTTCTCTTCCAGTATCTATAAAACAATATATACATTTAATCAGTTACAACAGTACAGTCTGACATACGTATTTCTTTTCTGTCCAGCAGGACACACTGTTGGTACATTTTTAACAAAAGCAGCTTTACAAATACATTTTTTAACACAAGCATCTGTACAAATCAGTCTGATATACAAATAACATACAATTCTTTACGAAAGCTTCAGCTAGCTATGCTGACATATGTTACACATCCACTGCCCAACCTCTCCTAGCATAGCTGGCAATACCTCACATTGTCACATCTCCCCCTTTACTCACACTAATTTCTCAAGTGGCCTCTTACAAATGTGGCTTGAAGGACATCAGCCTGTCTGGAAACACATTAACCCATACCATACGTTGACAGCCCATCTGCACTGGCATTGCTGACCTCACTATGGTGCTGCACTGTTGTCTCATATGCCTGTAACCCTAGGCTTCACGTTGCATTTTGCTGGCTGGCTAGATGTAACCATAGATCCGCCTCAGACTCCTCCTGCCATCCACTGCAAGTACTTAGCACAAGGGCAGCCTTGTCATGATAAGGCTTCATCATGTTAACATGGTACAATTTCTGCCCCTGCCTCCAGCCTAGCAGTTCTACCATGTAGTTAACATCACCAACCTTCCTTACGACTTTGAAGGGTCCCTCCAAGCTGCCTGCAGCTTACTGTGAATGACAGGAATGAGCACCATAAAGTACAGTTTTGTACCTACCATAAATGTAGATGTTTGAGTGTATACACTGCTGCAGTCATTACACTTGGGTTATCCTGCCGTCAGGCAGTTCCCCAGTTGGCCTGAGTTCCAAAGTCTTGGTCTGGCGTCGGTTGCTGTCACCTCCTCCCTGACGTCAGTGCGACAGGGGTATATAAGATGCAGCCAACGCCATTTTCTTCAGTTTTTCTTGCCCCAGATGTCAGGTGCCTCCAAATAGGTAGACAATTCCAACTGCTAATAAATCATACATAAGAAAAGCAAAAAACAACTTACAGCTACCAGCAAATAATCCCCATAGGTAGTAAGGGTAGAAGACATAGGTACATACCAGCCAGTAAGAGGGGAAGGAGGGAGGGTAACCTGGACTGCAGCAGTGTATACACTCGAACATCTACATTTATGGTAGGTACAAAACTGTACTATGTTCATCGTGTTACACTGCTGCAGTCATTACACTTGGGTAGAATCCCAAAGCTGAGGTAGGGTGGCTGGTTCTACAAGGCATTAGGGGTGGCTATAAGGCCCTGCAGCACTGCAGTGGCGAAGCCAGCTCTGGATTTAGAGTATAGAGGCAGATGGTAATGCTTGGTGAAGGTATGTACAGAACTCCAAGTTGCTGCTTCCAAAATATCCTTGGTAGGTACTCCCCTGAGATAGGCAGTTGAAGTGGCTGTTGCCCTGGTGGAGTGAGATCTAATGCTGCTAGGTACAGGTGTAGCAAAAACGTATACAATGTCCTATCCATTTTGAAATTGTCTGTTTTGAAATGACTTTTCCCTGTGCTCCTGCAGCATATGCTACCAATAATTGCTCAGATTTTCTGAAAGCTTTGGTTTTGTCCAAGTAGAAGCGTAACTGCCTGTGAATATCCAAAGAGTGCAGTAGTCTCTCCCCTTTATTCTGTGGTTTAGGATAAAAAGTTGGCAGGTGAATAGTTTGGTTTAGAGCCACACTGGATACCACCCTTTGGCATAAATGTAGGGTTAGTTCTTAAAGACACCCTGTCCTGGTGGAAAATGAGGAAAGGTTCCACTGCCATTAGTGCCTGTAATTCTGAAACTCTTCATGCTGATGTTATTGCCAGGAGCAAAGCAGTTTTCCAAGAGGTATATTTTAATTCTGCTGTGTTAGCTGGCTCAAAAGGAGGTAAAGTTAGCTTTTCCAAAACAAAGTTGAGGTCCCAAGTTGGAGTAGGTGCTCTACGGGGAGGTCTTATGTTTTTAAGCCCCTCTGAGGTACTGTTTTAACAGAGGATTAGAGAAAATTGGTGGATCTGTGTTGTAATGAGCAGAGATGGCAGAGGTGTGGATCTTGATGGATGAGAAGGAGATGCCTTTGTCCAGCATCTCAGTTAAGTATTGTAGTATCTGAGGAATGTTTGGGACAAGAGGGTCAAGGCTGTGAGCTTGGTTCCAGGCACAGAATCTCTTCCATTTATCCGAATAGGCTTTCCTGGTATTTGGCCTTCTGGCCTCCAGAATGACATCCATAACAGCTTTGGAGAGAGGCATTGCTTGCTTGACTAAGGAATCTTCCATACAGCTAGGTTTAAGGTCTTTAGCTGGCTGTGTAGTATTTGATTGTTGTGCTGTGTCAGCAGATGTGGGATTTGAGGCAAAATCCAGGGTGGTTCTTGTGCTAAGCTCCTTAAGATTGGGTACCAGTGCTGGCGTGGCCACTCTGGTGCAATCAGTATCATCTTTGGCTCTTCTTGCCTGGCTTTTAGGAGTACCTTTGGCAGGAGAGGTAGTGGTAGGAAAGCGTATACTTGTAGGTTCTCCCAGCTGAATGAGAGGGCATCCACTTTCCATGCTTGTGGATGGTAACTCCTTGTGCAGAATTTTTGTAGCTGGAAATTTGTTGGGGATGTAAACAGATTTATGTCCGGGCTCCACCATGTTTGTGTTATCATTCTGAATATTTGTGGATTCAATTCCCATTCGTGGGGATCCATGATGTTTCTGCTTAAGTCGTCTGCCAGTGTGTTTTTCTCTCCTGGCAGGAATTGTGGTTGCAGATAAACTTGAAGGTTTATAGCTGTGTTCCACAAGGTCATGGCTTGTCTGCATAGGGGGTAGGAGTGAGTGCCCCCCTTGCTTATTTATGTACCACATAACTGTGGTGTTGTCTGTCATTATCAGTAGTTGTCCTGGATGCAGCAGGTCCTTGAAAGCTATAAGGGCATTTTGTACAGCTAGCATCTCTTTTTGATTGATGTGAAGATGCCTTTGTTCTGTGGGCCACGTGCCCTGAATACATTTGCCTGCCATGTGTGCTCCCCAGGCGTAATCCGATGCATCTGTTGTCAGTGTTTGCCTGGCTGTGGGTTGTGTAAAAGGCTGTCCCTTGTTGAGGTGATAAGCTTCAGCCCACCATTGAAATTCCTGTTGAAGGCAAGGGATTAGTGGTATAACTCACAAACACCGATAGATTTTCCACAAACCAAAGCTATGTAAAAGTCACCAAACTCAAGCATCAGGAAGAGTCCACCAGTTTATTGTTGAAAATAGTTCCAAAGTAATCCTCTTGCAAATGTTACAAGCAGAGATGGATAAAACCACACCACTAAAAACAAGGACCACAGTAGTCCGTTAAAATTACTACACACGAAAAATGTATTTAAAGTAGTGCCCTTCATTGTTTTCACAGTGTTTCGCCAATGCGTTCTCCCTATTCTTTTTCCTGATTGCGTACCCATGCTCATAAATGCGGTCCCTAATTCTCCTCTCTGTCTTTCCGACATAAAATGCCGGACATAGTTGGCACTCTGCAATATAGACCACGAACTTCGTGTTACAATTATAGTTGTCTTGGATGTAAAAGGTCTCCCCTCTAATTTTAAACTTGTTGTCTCTGTCTATGTGGGTACATTGTTTACATGTTCCACACGGTTGTGTACCTCCTCTAGATCTAGTCCGTTCTCTGTATTTCCTTTCGAGGAGCTCCTTAATATTTTTCCCCCGCCTAAAACTGATCAGAGGGTTCTCACCTATTTTCTGGAAAATATCTTTGTCAAGTGACAAGAAGTACCAACATTTTCTAATTGCCATTTGGATTTCTTGAGCCACTGGTGTATATGTAAAGGTGAACGAGAGTGTCGACCACTTAACGTTCACACTAGGAGACCCATTATCTAGCCGTACTTTAGCTCCTGAAGGCTGGGAGTCCAATGGTAATGTAACTTGAGGTTCGTTGTCAATAAACAGTCCCACCTCCCCCTGGTTGTTTGGTGTTCTTGAAAGGATGGGCCTATATATTCCTTTACTTCTCTTAATCTTAACTTCTTTAAAAATGTTATTTAAGAAGCCCTTAGGGTAATCCCTTTGTTTAAACATACTGTATAAAAGGTCGCATTCTGTCTCGTAGTCGTCGTCCAAAGTAATCATATGGGCTGCCCTAACCAGTTGCCCCTTCACAACTGATTTTTTCTGGTGTAAAGGGTGTTCACTAGTGAAGTGCAAGAATGTATTCGAATAAGTTGGTTTTCTGTAGATTTTAGCTATATATCTTCCCTTGGATAAATCCTTGCTAAGGTTAATGTCCAAAACGTTAATTGACTGAGTCTGATAGTTCTGAGTAAATCTCAAGAATGTGGTTGTTTGGTTTAAAAAATCAACAAATGCTGACGCATGTTGTTTGTCCCCCACCAAGATAACATTACTTGGGATGACGACTACGAGACAGAATGCGACCTTTTATACAGTATGTTTAAACAAAGGGATTACCCTAAGGGCTTCTTAAATAACATTTTTAAAGAAGTTAAGATTAAGAGAAGTAAAGGAATATATAGGCCCATCCTTTCAAGAACACCAAACAACCAGGGGGAGGTGGGACTGTTTATTGACAACGAACCTCAAGTTACATTACCATTGGACTCCCAGCCTTCAGGAGCTAAAGTACAGCTAGATAATGGGTCTCCTAGTGTGAACGTTAAGTGGTCGACACTCTCGTTCACCTTTACATATACACCAGTGGCTCAAGAGATCCAAATAGCAATTAGAAAATGTTGGTACTTCTTGTCACTTGACAAAGATATTTTCCAGAAAATAGGTGAGAACCCTCTGATCAGTTTTAGGCGGGGGAAAAATATTAAGGAGCTCCTCGAAAGGAAATACAGAGAACGGAGTAGATCTAGAGGAGGTACACAACCGTGTGGTACATGTAAACAATGTACCCACATAGACAGAGACAACAAGTTTAAAATTAGAGGGGAGACCTTTTACATCCAAGACAACTATAATTGTAACACGAAGTTCGTGGTCTATATTGCAGAGTGCCAACTATGTCCGGCATTTTATGTCGGAAAGACAGAGCGGAGAATTAGGGACCGCATTTATGAGCATGTGTACGCAATCAGGAAAAAGAATAGGGAGAACGCATTGACGAAACACTGTGAAAACAACGAAGGGCACTACTTTAAATACATTTTTCGTGTGTAGTAATTTTAACGGACTACTGTGGTCCTTGTTTTTAGTGGTGTGGTTTTATCCATCTCTGCTTGTAACATTTGCAAGAGGATTACTTTGGAACTATTTTCAACAATAAACTGGTGGACTCTTCCTGACGCTTGAGTTTGGTGACTTTTACATAGCTTTGATTAGTGGTATAACTGTTTCCAAACTTTGACAGTGTTGAGACCATACATTCTTTAGGTACCACTGTAGTTTCCTCCTATGCAGTTTGGCATATGGAATTATTAGTATGCAGGATGCCATGTAACCCAAGGCCTGCAGAATTTTTCTTGCAGGGAATTGGGTCTTTGTTGCCATCAGTTGAAAGTATTGAGTCAGTTGTCTTTGCTTGTCTGGCGTGAGATAAGCCTTCTGGGCCATTGTGTTCAAGCTGGCACCCAGGAATATAATCTCTTGTGAGAGCACTAGTTTTTATTTCTTTTCGTTTACTGTGTACCCCAGGCAACTTAGTAACTTTTTTACAAATGCCAGATGCTTTAGAAGAATGTCATTGCTCTCTGCTTGAATCAGGCAGTCGTCCAGGTACGGATAAATTTGAATTCCTTTCTGTCTGCAAAATGCAATTACTGGTGCCAGGCACTTTGTGAAGACCCTGGGCGCAGTAGATAAGCCAAAGGGCATTGCAGAGAATTGGTAGTGCATTGAACCAGCTATGAATCTGAGGTATCTTCTGCAGTTTTGTCTGATAGGGACATGCAGGTATGCCTCCTTGAGGTCCAAAGTCACGAGCCAAGCTTTCTTGCCCAGCATGGGCATGGTCTGCTGTAATGTCAACATTTTGAATTTTGGAACATCCAGGTAAGTGTTTAGAGATGAAAGATCCAGAATGGGTCTCCAGGCTTTGTCCTTTCTGGGTACCAGAAAGAGTCTTGAGTAAAATCCTTGTCCTTGCTCCTGTGATGGTACCTTTTGAATAGCTCTCATATCCATGAGTGCTGTAATTTGTCTTTGAGCCTCTGTCCATTGATTTGGTGGCAGATTTGGCATTCCTTTTAACTTTGGCAGAGTGTGAAAGTGGAACCTGTAACCTTGAAATATAATGTTGAGAACCCATTTGTCTTTGGTGATCATTTGCCAATTGGGGTAGAAGAGTGCCAATTTTCCTCCCAAGGGGGCTGCCAAGAGGGATTTGTTTGGCAGCTGTAGTGGGAAGTCATTGGATCTGCTTTTTATATGGTTGGGGCCTGTTTTCCCCTTCTTTCTGGCCTGATGCAACCCATTGTCGAGGCCTATAAGGGCCTTGTGTTTGACCTCTACAACTTGGACATCTGTATCTTCCCCTTTGAGGTCAGTCTGTAATTGGAACGGACCAATTCTTAGTTGGCCAGTTTCTATTAAATCTAGGAGGCTGAACCTGTAAGAAATCCTTCACCGTTTGCATAGATTTTGCCTTATCCTCCATTTTCTTTAATACCTCTTCTGCCTCAACTCCAAATAACGCATCCTGCTGCAATAATTTTGCATCCAATAATTTTGCTTTAACATGATCTGGTAACGTATGTTCTTTTAACCAAGCATGTCTTCTAATGACAGAACCTGTAACTGCTGCTCTGCAGGAGGCCTCTAGAGAATCAAAACCACATTGCAAAGTATGCTTTCCCACTTGTTCAGCTGCATGCAATAAATCCTGCATTTCTTTAAAATTAGGAGGATCTGATTCTGGAAGAATTTTCTGTTTTAACTGAGACAGTAAAAATTGCTGATATTTTAGCATGTGAAACTGGCAATTTAAGGCTCTCATTGTTAAAGTTGCAGACGTATATACTTTCTTTCCCCATCTGTCTAATGCTCTGGAATCTCTGTCAGAGGGGACTGGATTCTTGGCTGATGAGGCCTCAACTCCTTTGGGTCCCTGAGAAATAGTTTCAGGGTCAGCTACAGGGCTTTTGTACAGAAATTTATGTGAGTCAGGGACTCTGTTGTATCTGTCAGGTTTAACAGGGGCTGGAGGTAAGGAATCAGGATTTAAGCTGGATTCAGTATACAAATCATCCACAATATCTAACACTGGCAGAATAGCAAGGGGTCTGTGTTGATGTAATAAAAGGAAGTCTCTGAGCCTTTTCTTGGATTCTGAGTAATCCTGGCCTTCCCAGTGGAAATGCTCCCTCATGGTATGTAGGGTTTCCCCTAACGAGTAGTCCTCAGGTGGTGAGGCTGATGGAATTGATTCCTCAGCATCAGAATCCTCATAAGGGGGTAAAGAGTATCCTAGGTCTAAGGATGAATCAGAAGAAATGGACACCTGGTCGGATGAGTCATAGTCTGCATCCTGTCTAGGCCTTTTATCAGGAGGGGGATGGGACCCCCTGATCAGAGTGATTAGGTCTTCGGCCATTTTGAGCATTTGTTTCTTAGGCATGGAAGCCTGTCCTGGAGAATGCTGTATTTGTTTCTTTGATTTTAAAGGGGGCTTAGACTTAGCTGAGGGTTTAATGCTTAACTGAGTAGGTCTGAAGACACTCTCTGAAGCTGTGGGTTGCTCAGCTACTCCGGATCCCTCTGAAAGGTTAGTCTCAGTAGGCTTAATAGTTTGTGCATCCGAAGGCCCAGCCATCTCCAAGTGGGAGTAAGAGGCGGCCTGTGGTTCTACAGAAGCGGTCATCAGGGGCTGCGAAGGCGCCTCGCTGAAAATCGGAGAACCGGCGACTGGCCTAGAAGAGGCTTCGTCGTCAGTTTTAGACCTCGGATGCCTATCCTTGTCTTTGCGCTTTTTGTGTATTCCGGTCATCGGAAGTTCCGACGGCATGGTATAATTGAATTTTCTACCAAAATAATGTCGAGCAAAATCAAACAGACGTTTAATAGTGCACTTGTTAAACCTAGCACAAAACTGACAACCAGTGACGTCGTGGTCTGGGCCTAGGCATGGGATACAATAGGAATGGAAATCCTTATGAGGTATTTGCTTCCCACAAGAAATACAGTTATTAACTTTTACTGACATCGGTCTGAGGCAAGAAAAAGTTTCCCCAACAGGGTACTTAGCTTTGTAGAAGACTTCGGTTCTGGATTTGGAATGAAAATCTCAGGAGACGGCCGACTGGCACTTGCGAACTGCTTTTGCTTCGGGCACTGCACGGCAAGAAAGACTGAAGAAAATGGCGTCGGCTGCATCGTATATACCCCTGTCACACTTACGTCAGGGAGGAGGCGACAGCAACTGACGCCGGACCAAGACTTTGGAACTCAGGCTGACTGGGGAACCACCTGATGGCAGGATAACCCAAGTGTAATGACTGGAGCAGTGTAACACGATGAACATCCTGCTGTTCTACAGTATACTCGCAGGCTCCAGCGTTCCTGTCATACCTGACTTTTTTCTGCTGCTGGATTCCTGGCAGGTTCTCCTGGACCAAGTCCATGAGCTCCCTAAGCTCTGTCCTGAGGTTTAGGAAATGTGCCACAACAGACTCTTTGTGGGATTCACACTCACCCTCCCACTCATCACGAATAAAATCTAAAGCCCCCTCAGCCTGTGCCCATACAGCAACTCAAAGGGTGAAAAACCTGTGGATTCCTGGAGTACCCCTTGTATGCAAACACCAGATATGGCAAATATTTTTCTCACTCTCTCTTAAACTGGTCTGCAAATGCCTGAGGCATGGTGTTCAATGTAGAGATTAACCTCTCCACAAGATCATTAGTCTGGATGTGGTAAAGGGTGGTCTTTAGATGCTTCATCACACAGCATTCCCACAGACAAGCCAGCAGGTCTGACATGAAACTGGTACCTCTGTCAGTGAGTATTTCTCTTGGGAAACCTACACTGCTGAAAATCTCTAACAAAGCATTTGCCACCTTCTCTCCCTCAATGTTGGACAGAGCCATCACCTCAGGGTATCTAGTGGCATAATCTAGCACCACCAGGATACACTTCTTCCCTGTAGAACTAAGGGTACTTACAGACCCCACTATATCCATACCTACCCTCTGAAATGGTTTCCCAATCACAGGCAAAGGCATAAAAGGAGACTTGACCTTGTCTCCTGCCTTGCCTACTTTTTGGCACTGTTCACAGGTCCTGCAGTCCAAGGCCAATAAAAGTTCTGCATAATATGTCTCTTTGTATGCTTTATGCCCATATGACCTGCAAAAGGAATGTCATAGACTACGGCTAGAAGTGTCAGATGGAAGGCTCTAGGCACTACAAACTGCTGCAAGACCTCACCCTGTAGCCCGCCCTCAGGGGTCCACTCTCTATACAGTAACCCTTTGTTCCAGTATACAGACTCCCCTTTTCCTGGAGGATCAGGTGCCTCCCTAGCTACCTCCTTCAAGCCTCATAATGTAGGGTCGGAGAGCTGAGCCTGTCTCAACTCTATCTTTGTGACCCTTCCCAACTCCCTTTCCATAGGAAGTCTGCTATCCTCTGACTGCAGTGCCTCACTGTTAGCCTGGGTACCACTACTCTCCTCTGCCCTTGCAATCACTCTGTCCAAGGGTACGTCAGTACCTACCAGCAGCTGTGGCTCACCTTCAGGCTCACTGCGACAGGGTAGCTCCATCCCTGAAATAGCCAACTCACCAGCCCTGGCTTCAGCTGTGGGGTCTGGCTGGGTCTCCCCCAGGCTACCAGACCTACATGCCTGTCTCCAAGCCTGACTGCGTGTAACTGCATGCACACAAAGTACTGCATTATCAAAATCATTCCCTATCATGACATCTGCAGGGATATCTTCAAACACACCTACTTGTTTGCTTCCTTTTCCACCCTCCCAGTCAAGATGAACCCTGGCCAAAGGCATTTAGAATGGGGTCCCTCCTAAAGCTCTGACTGGAGTGGACTGCCTAAACAAGTACTGCTCCTCTTTAACTACTGCAGGCTTCACAATGGTTATGTCAGACGATGTGTCTCTCTTAACAGTGGCCTGTTTTCCATCTGCTAAGATAAGAAATAAAGTCCAGTGATAGTTTAGTAACCCTGTTGTCTACAGACAACTTACCACTGCCATACTGTTATTCCCACTTGCTGGCTCCCCCACCTTTTGTTCCTCGCTTTGCTTCCCCAGACAACTATATGATACTTGGCCCCACTGGTTACATTTAAAACATCTAACCCTTGGTCCTGGCCATGTACCTGAACTAGTGGATTCCCCTGTTACTGCTGGACTCTACTGGGGTGGTTTAGGCTGCCCATCATGGGTTCCCTTATATCCATGTTCAGCAATGGATATGCCCTTCATGTGCAGTGATGCTCTGCTTGCTAAGTAGAGATCCCCTTTTCTCCCCAGCTCCTCTGTAGAGTTACACGCCCGGTCTGCCACCCAGATTCCTCAGGGAAAGTGCTATGAGCTTGTTCCTTCACCAAAAGGTCTTCCAGCTCTTCAAAAGAGTAAGAGGGCCAGGAACCGTACCCAGAGCCCTTGCTTAATATTATACTGTTTACATACTCTTTCAAATATATGAATAAAACTATAAAATTATCACCCTCTGTAAACTGTGGAAGAAATTTACTGCCCTTTACTGGGGTTTGGTAATTCCCTTCCCCATTACCTCCATGTTCCTGTCGAACAGTCAGCATCTCCCTCTCAAGTTGACACTGCTTCTCATTTTCTTCAGCCTCCAAATGCTGCAGCCTCTCTGCTTATTCTAATTCCATCTGTTTCTCCTTTTTTCTGTCTCCAAACCTGACAGTCTCTCCACTGATTCTAATTCCAAACGTTTGGCTTCCATTTCAAGTCTCTAACTCCAGACAGATTTTTTAGTCCTCCGAGGAAAAAGGTGAACTGTCCTGTTTCTGAGGGCTGCAAATTCCCATCGCCAGATTGGTTATCATCCTGGTTGTTGGTCTGAACTGTGACTAAAGCTGACATCATTTCCTCTTTAGTCAAGCTGGCATGCACCAGTCCTTTGGCTTCACACACACTGGCAAACCGGTTCTTTGTCAGCTAGCCATAATATTCTGCTGACATCTTTGTCTGCTTTCCTTTACTAAATTAAAAAAAAAAATGTGTGTGTTGTGAAAATGAAACTCTGCATGTTTACTTTGTGACTGCTGAGAGTGCACACACCTTTAGTTCAAACTGCTTACACACTACAGAAGTTCAATTAATATCCACACCACTGATCACCAATCCCCCAAGACATCCCTCCACTGGGTCAGTAATCAAGGAGGCTGAATCCTCACCACTGACACTGGGGAGGGACATACACTTGGAACAAAAATAGATACACACACTATTTCCAGATGCAGCTCTCTGCAGCAAGCACAATTTCCATTAAGAGCACACAGGGAACACACTCAGTCTGTGGGCTGAGGTACCCCCCCTCTCTCCAGGCCCCTGATAAGACTCCCTAGTGGCACAGCTGTAGAGTTGAGTCCTCAGCAGAGTGTCCAAGCCATGTCCTCCACCGCTGTCTTGGTGAAACCAGTGATCTCTGTCCCTGCTCCAAGCAGCTGACACACACTCTGCAATTTGATTTGCATGTGCGTGCACACACACACACACACACACACACACACACACACACACACACACACACACACACACGCACACACACACACACGCACACACGCACACACGCACACACACACCCCCGGGAAAGGTTGGCACAGATTTACTTGCTCTGCTGCCCTTTACCCACACTATAAGGTCATTACGGCCACCAGACACTCCAAAGCCAGCTGCACTCTAAGGCTCTTATAAGGATACCTAATTATAATGAGAGTGAAATTAAAATTACTACAAATGGTAATGTTGACCAAACAGTAAGGCTTTCAAAAGTGGCCACAGTGTCACCAAATAAATACAATACTCTCAAAGGTTAAAATATTCTCTAAAGGACCAACTGCAATGAAAAGTTTAAAATACTTAATAATAAATAATAAAAGTACGTGAAAATACTAAATATCTATTTACAATAAACACCAGAGTTTCAATCACAGGAAATATTAAAATAACACAGATGAAAAGATTCACACAGATACAGAAAAACAGCACTTAACTAATCTCACTATATTTTTCCCGAATGATCTAAAGAATTAATATTCCCTGATTACTTACTAAGGCAAGGAAAGAAGAAGTGGGTGAGTAATCCTTCTATGTCAGGTTTAAAAAAAAGACTACGGAGACTTATGTCTCATCTAGTACTAAAATATCCTTTCAGTGTTGTATTACAGAATGACATCACATACAACTGGTCATCTGACTTCTGGTTCCCATACTACCCCCTTTACTAGAGACTGAAACAGAATCTTGCACATGTGTGTTACCATGCATACAAATAGATCTTTGTTAAGATGTGTTATAGCATCTGGAAGCCCTAAAAGCATTTCAACACTTCTACCTTTCTAGGGTAGTAGTTAATTCACTGCTAAGGGCAATACAGCAGGATTCATAGTCTTTGTTTTCACAGACATTTAGTCTTTGGTTGCAATCAGAACTGTAAGATACAATATTTATGGCCTAAATTAAGTAATTTAATTTCAGGATATTTTTCTAGAAGTTAGTTCCAGTATCCTCTGTTACAATATATGCATTTAATTAGTTACAATGATTGACTTCAACAAGTGGCTAAGCTTCTGGTGTCATTCTAAGGGAATTCAGTATCTGTCTGCCTGGGATGACATGATCGACAGACCACGATGTTTTGCCAGAGATGGCCTGCACCTGTAGCCCATTGGATTCTGGATACTGGCTAAGGCTCTTGCCACCCCTATAGTGCCTTTTTCAGGCAAGGATCAAATGACAAATTCACCACCGTAACAGGTACAAGCAAGCAAAATCTTAGGGTAATGCTATTCAATGCTAGAAGTCTAAACCTCAAAATGCACTCACTCGAGGCATTCCTTAAAATGGAAAACATTGAAATCTGTGCAGTGACAGAGACCTGGTTCAAGGCTCCAGAGAGCACCCCTGCATTACCAGGCTATAATTCATACCACACCTTTTGGCCACGTAACCTGGACTGAAACACTAAAGGTGGAGACATGTCCATATTCATTAAGAATATCCACACCTCCAGGCTAGTTGCTCAGCATAATGCATCCGAGATTATCCAGGTGCAAATAACTCTGGGCAAGACCACAATCCAAATTGTAGCTTGCTACAGATCCCCCACCATGCCCCAGGATTCCCACTCCTCATTTCTTGACACACTGGAAAATATTAGGGAACAACCTAACACCCTAATAATATGCAATTTCAACTACCCCACCATTAACTGGGAAAATTACTCATGTAACAACTCTTTTGCTCAGCGTTGTCTGGAATTCATAAATTCCAACGCCTTGGATCAACTTATCCACACCCACACCAGGGGCAGCAATATCCTAGACCTGGTCATTAGCAACATGGTCGACCGGTGATCCACACCAGAGGTCAATTCCTCATTGGTCAGATCCGACCACAAGCTAATCACCCTAGACATCCACATCCTGCCCCCCCCCCATTAGGGAAACCACCGTAAAAAATTTCTCCAAAGCCAACTTCACGCTTCTTAAGACAGAAGTGGCAAACTTCACGACACCCATGCAGACAGACAATAGAGGTACGACTGCTGAATCCTACACAAATGCACTTTATAAGCACTTACACGAATGCATGGATCGTGCTATTCCTAACAGAACCAAGATGCTATCCTCCAAAACAAGGAAGCCAATCTGGTGGTCCCCTGCCATAAACAAACTCTACAACAGAAAAAAGAAACTGTTGCAAAAGAGAGTAAAATCCCTTGATTGGAGGAACTCCCTGGTCAGTCTCAGTAAGAAGCTGAGATCCCTCATAAAATCCTCCAAAGCTAGTTACAAAAACAAAATTGTCACTGAGCCTAAAGACAACCACAAAGCATTCTATAGCTATGTCAAGAATCTCAATAGCAAGACTCAGATCTGCTCTGGGTTACTGCACAATGGCACTAAATATACAGAACCAATTGATATTGTCAACATCCTGGCAGATAGTTTCAGTGCTAACTTTATCCCCCTCTCTCCCTCTAAAGGGTCCATCTCTATACCGGAAGAATGCAAAGTTCCTGTAATCACGGCTGCACAGGTAAAAACCACACACTTCAAAGCCAAGAACACAGCATCCATGGAACCTGAAAACATCTAAGGCTGCGTTCTACATGAACTACAGAATGAACTGGAACCCCACCTAAGTACCATGTTCAATCATAGCCTCACCTCAGGTTTTGTGCCCACTGAATGGCGCAAAGCAACAGTTATCCCACTCCACAAGGAGGGAGCCACCATGGACCCCAGGAACTACCGCCCCATTAGCCTGATGAACCTGGTCTGCAAGGCCATGGAACGTATCATCATGGAACTTATAAACAAAGACATTAGTAATCTCCAAACTCTGGACCTCACCTAGTTTGGGTTTGTAAAAGGCAGATCATGTCTCCTAAACCTGAAAGACTTCTTTGAAGCAATCACCAAAGCCGTAGATGAGGGTAAGATGGCTCACACAGCCTATCTAGATCTTGCCAAGGCTTTCAACACTATACCCCACTCTGGAATTATAGATAAACTCACTAAACTAGGTATAAATCCCTATGTCACAAGATGGGTTGCCAACTGGCTCACTGACAGAACCCACACTGTGAAAGTAGTAGACTCCAAATCCGACTTCAGAGCAGTGACAAGTGGAGTACCACAGGGTTCAGTCCTGGGTCCTCTCCTGTTTGGTACCTACTTCTCTGAAGTACAGGCTAACACAGAAGGTTTTCGGATAATGAAGTTCGCAGATGACTGCAAACTAGGAGCTATAATCAAAACTCCTAATGATGTGGACATCCTATAAAAGGGCCTCATTTAGACAGATGCCTGGTATCAAAGCCATGACCTCAAGCTTAATGCCAAAAAGTGCATTGTCATCCCTTTTGGTAAAAACTATGTACCCATGAACTTCCACACAGGCGGTAGTCTACTTAACACCGAAAGTGTGATAAGAGACCTTGGGACACAGGTGGACAGTAGTCTCTCCTTTGATAATCACATCGCCACAGTAGTCAGGAAATCCTTCTATGTGGCACACATCATCACAAAAGATTTCTCATCCAGGAAAAAAGAGGTCATTGTTCCCCTCTACTCGTCACTCATTAGACTCATTATAGAGTACAATGCCCCTTTTGGTATGTACCTCACAAGACATCTACAACAACTGGAAAGGCCGCAGAAATACCTCACAAAGAGGATTACTGGCCTCAAACAGATGTCCTACGCAGACAGTCTCAAAAAACTCCAGTTTTACTCTGTCGCATATCGCCTACTCAGAGGCGATCTCTGCCTAACATACAAAGCTATGTCAAACCCAGAACTGTTGGACATGCTCCACTTAAAGAAATCCCAATCCCTCCGAGCTACATGGTCTAGGGACCTAAATCTTGTCACCACAATAAACAGAACATGCTGGAGGGATAGATTCCTGTCCCAGAGACTTCCCATACTCTGGAACAAACTGCCGATCTACATTAAACAAATCTCCTCATTAGCACTCAAGGAAAATCTTGATGTTTGGATGGGAGATAGGAAATTCACAGTGGGGATCACTTCTGTGGCTCTGCTCGAAAGAGGCACAGGAAAATAACTTTCTTGGGTGGCGACAGCCAGGGTACCTTTTTGGCTAGGCTTATATAGACCCTAGGGCCAATAGTCTAGAACCTACCTATGAACCTACAATAGTACAGTCTGACATACATGTATATTTCATTTCTGTTCAGCAGGACATATTGTTGGTACATTTTTAACAAGCAGCTTTACAAATACATTTTTCAACACAAGCATCTGTACAAATCAGTTTGATATACAAATGACACAATTCTTTACAAAACTCCAGCTAGCTATGCTGGTATATATTACATATCTAATACCCTACTTCTACTGGCAGAGCTGGCAATACCTCATATCATCACAATGTGAAATGCTGCCTAATTCTATTTGGATCCAAGTCACATGTAATTTCTGTTATGAAATGTGACTGCATTTATACAATGCCATTTATCTGGTACTGCATTGTGTGGAGACTTGAAAATGTTGCTGTAAATGGTACTGCATTGGGTGGAGACTGGAAAATGTTGCTGCAACTGGTACTGCATTCTGTGAGTTTGAAAAATGTTGCTGCACTTATGCATCCCTTCTTTACAAAAATACCATATACTTTCATAATAACAGATGGATCTCACAAACTATTCTGCACCACAGCTTATCAGGACTGGGATTTTGTACTCTGTGTTGACTGCAGTTACATTCATTACTGGATTTTCAGTCCTTCAAATTCAAACACAAACCAAGAGATGGGCCACTTCAAAGTTTTCAGTCTTTCAGATTCACTCCGCAGTCCTCAAACTGGATATGTATTTTGTGTTACTACATGAGTTACTTCTCCTTTCTTGATGCTTTAGTTCCTTTTGTAGCAGCTTTGTATGAAGGACGAGAGAGATTTTTTTCCAGTGGGAATGATTACAGAACTGGAGAAACATGACTTTTATTTTTTCAGTTTGGATCAAAACTGAAAACATGTAAATTCAGCATTTCTTTCTAACTGCTTCAAATGTGATCAAACTTTTGTACTATTTGCTGTTCAATGGATGTGCAACATTCATACATTCCTGTTATGTCTGCCATACTGCCATTCAGTGTTTTATGGTTTATCCCCAATGCATGCATTTTTTAAATTTTAATATAATCCTGCTTGAATGGCCTTATGACCTTAATGATATGGTAAATATCTCAATGCTGTACTTTATAAACAACTAAAACACTCTTCCTCCTTTAGTCATAATGCAAAGTGCTTGCTCCTTTAAGTTTCTGCATTTTACTGCACATTTTGGTATTAACAACAACATCTAGTTGTTAGGCTGTGATCAGCTATGTTTATATTTTCTTATGCATTTATCTATACTACAGTTTTGTAGTGTAATTAATTCTTTATCACTCATATAGTGACTGTCCTCACTGATGTGTAACTATAGATTTAAACATTTTGCTGATTACACAAAGTTCAATGTACTTTTTTATTTCCTAGTTTCAGTCAAATTTAATGATTTACTTACTTGTGACCTTTTAACCAGTTTATCTTGTTTTTGGTTACACAGCTTCAGAAATGCTTACTCTGTACTATTATGCATTTTAAAATTTTTGACAAGCAAGCAATAACACTTAACAGGGTTATGTTACTGTGGAATTAATGTATGTGCAGCATTGCTAGATTAAGTATTTTACATCGAAAATATAAAAGGTATGTTAATGTCTACAAACACGCACATATACACAAATACAAACACACAGATAGTAAAAAATACACACTGCACTTAAAGTCAAGTTTGAGTGAATACATCCTCAGATGTTTCCATAAGGGCAATTCAATTAAAAAAAATAAATGTAATGGATAACAACTCTTTCTCACCATCCCGAAAAAATGCAAGGCATAGCAACCCCCCTCCTCCCTCTTAGACTCTGCAATTTTGCTGCTTGGTGCTGCGCCATCTATTAATTTCCTGCATACACATTCAATCAATAATGCCCATTTCATTAATCTTCATTGTGTACATTAATCTTATTTATAAAAAAAAAAGTTCCTAAATAACTGCATGTTGCAGTCTGCGATCTCTCTTGCTCGGGCACGTACAAAAGCATACACACACACACACACACACACACACACACACACACACACACACACACACACACACACACACACAAAACTATAGCTTTTTTAGTTTATTAATTTTAAACTCAACTATTACGACCACTAAACAACAAATTCCTGTTTACAGAGCGTAAAAAAATGGTGGCTTTTTTTTCCTCACATTTCTGAGTTTCACAGCAGCTTAGTATGCTGCCATGAAGTGGCGTATTTCTTTTTCAATGCACATTATCTGTACTTTAGCACCCTGCTGGAGAACATTTATGCAATCAGGATGGGGATGTACATATTGTCTGTTCTCTAGGGCATGTTATAAGCAAAGTGTCAACTGACTGAAGCATACCAGTGACAGCTCTTTCGAGCAAACTCCTGAGCAATGATTCTGGAACTAAATAGGCTTTGCAGCTAATTGTTTTGGTTTGAATGGATAACATGAGCTTAAGTAAAGTACAAGGAAACATATGATGATTTAGAAAAGTGGCAGCTTTTAAAATATTTTCATCTAAACCAACAGTCATTTAAGGAATTAACAGTACATGTTAATCAGCAGGCCAAACTTGCATTTTAACCTGTGTACCTCGGCATTCGTGAAAATCTACTGCCAATCATTAGCGGACCGGAGTTCCGCTGTGGCGACCCCTAACCGGGAAAAGCCGAAAGACAACAAGACCTGATTCATTAGATGAAAGTTGTCACAAAAGTACTCTTACTATGTTTTTACTGTAACATCATGCTGGCATGCACTCCGTCACACGTTATCATATGGCTAAATTTGGGTGAAGATTAATGCAAGAAACTCGGGTGGGAAGAAGAATGGATCAGAAACAAACTTTAGTGAAATTAAAATGCTGTAAACTTCACTTCCAAGAATGGCAGCTTAGAACCTTACTAAAGTTTTGGAGAAGGCCCATTCATGAATATAAAAATCAGAATGACATAGGTCTTATAAAAAGTTTAGGCAGACTCTTCAAAAATGGAAAGTTATTCACACATGAACTAGCATTTTTCAGAAGTACATAAGGAAAGCCTGGTGCAGAGTTCAGTAAGCATTTTCTATAGATGATTACTGGTGGTTTGTTTTTTTTCAGTTCCTGGAGCAGAATTCTCCCAAATTACTTCAACAGCTACTCTAAATGTGCGTCTGACCACTGCAGACCAGCCATACAATAAATGGAACTTTCCCTCATCCCGGGGTGTATTTTCCTCCCTGTAACATTCCTTACACTAAGTGGCTGTGGTGGTGCAGAGGTTAGTGTTGCCATCTTACATCAACAGGTTCTCCAGTTCGATTCTTGGCTGAGGTGCCTTCTGTGTGAAATCTGCATGTCTTCCCTGCGGTCACATGTGTTTCTTCCAGGTGCTGCAGTTTTCTCCCACATCCCAAAGACATGCTGCAGGTGGACTGGACACTCTAAATTGGCCCTAGGTGTAAGTGTGTTTGTGTGTGTACCTTCTGTGGAAGGATGGGTGGCGGGCTGGCAACTCAACATCGTAAAACTCCACTGCCAATCATGCTGTGGCGACCCCTAATGCGAAAAGCCTAAAGGAGAAGAATAGCAATCCTAACACTGTGGCCTAAAACGCACCAAGACTATTTTTCTCCTTGTGTGACATTTATGTATTATTTAGCCTCCAAAGTATATCCAACGTCTGGTTAACAAGAAATCTAAAACAACTTTCTCTAGGAATTTTTCTTGCTGACTCTTGAATCTTACTTTTCAAAACAATTAAATTTTATCCCACGAAAAGTTCACATAGCAAAGTTTTTGTAGCTCTGCTTTCTTTCCTTTATGCTAGGACCCTGAAACCCACTATTTTGCTGCTGACTTGGTCATAGCTTTGCTACATCAAATAGTACTTGAATTTCTGCTTTGCTGAGAATGTCAAGTCTGTTATCACAGCTAACTGGGCATCTAAGGCAAAAACCAGGACACTTGACATCTTAATCTATTAAAATAAATGTAATACAATCTGCAGTTGAAGGCATAATTACTCTTTTGCAAAAGCAACTCAATGTTTTAGAGTTCACAGTTAAAGCAAAAAGGGTCCAAGCAAGTCTGTTAGAAGATACAAAAACAATAAAGGAAATTGAGTTAAAGGGGAAAATGTACAAGCATTCTCTCAACAAATACTTAAATTAAACAGTTATCTAGAATATTCTCATTCTAAGTTAACCAGAAAGACACCCTGAAGCAAAAAATGTGAAAAAGTGTCATTATGATGACACAGCACACATAGGAAGAAATCCTTCATTGTTTATGCATGTGTGTGTGTGTGTGTGTGTGTGTGTGTGTACATACATACATATATATATATATATATATATATATATATATATATATATATATATATATATTTTTTTTTTTTTGCTGTTATGTAGAAAGATAAGAAATAACAGGACAGCAGTTTTGCAGACAGGAGCAAGACATGATTTACAAATAAAGAAGTTATGTACTCACCATAAAGTTCCATGTTTGTTGTCCTTAATCTCGCCTTCATTCTTGATATACGGGTTCAGAACAGAGCATCAGTTCCGACTCAGCCGCATACTAGAGCTCGAGAGCTTTCACTGGCTCGAAGCTACATCTTATTCCAAGATGCCTAGCGACTGTTCCCCAGATCTCGTTTGAGAGAAACTAATCACTAGACAATAGAACCTAGCATAATAACTACAAGAGATCCTCTGCCCAAACATCATAAGGCATGAAGGGAGTTAGGAAACTTAGTCAATTTCAAAAAGAAAAATTCCTCTCGATCCTCCAAGAAGGGGGAAGGAGGGTGGGATGCAAGAATGAAGGCGAGATTAAGGACAACAAGCATGGAACGTTATGGTGAGTACATAACTTCTTTATGTTATGTTGTCCTATCTTGCCTTCATTCTTGATATATGTGACAGCATCCCCAGCACCTTCTTCTTGGGTGGCTCAAGGGAATAAACTCTTCAGAATAGTGGAACCAAAGGATGCTCTGTTCTGGGAGGCCACATCTACTTTGTAATGAGTGATAAAGGTATGGGGGTCAACCCATGTGGTTGCAGCACAAATTGAATCCAGAGGTAATCTAGTTTGAAAGGCAGTGGAAGTTGACACAGCTCTAGTTGAATGGCCTCGAATACTTCCTGGCAGTTGCTTGTGATGGGAGCTACAGACATAAGTAATGGTATCTGTAAGCCATTTAGATAAGGTAACTTTAGAAAGTGCAGTGCCTTTCCTATTTTCTGAGAATGAAACAAACAGTTGGTCAGATTTTCTGAACTCCTTTGTCCTATGCAGATAAAGACGTAACTGCCTATGTACATCCAATTGGTGAAGCCTGTATTCTGCCTTGTTGCCATGATTGGGAAAAAAATACAGGAAGCTCAACAGACTGATTTAAATTGGACTCAGAATATACTTTTGGTAAGAAAAAGAAGTTATGTACTCACCATAACGTTCCATATTGGTAGTCCATCTCACCCTTTATTTTTACATAGGGGTTCAGAGCTGATCCTTGGCTCCAACTCGGCCGATTTACAAGCTGGAAGATTTCTGGTTGGCTTGTGGCTAAGCAGGTATCCCATGGTGCACCAGTACAATCCCCAGATCTTGTTTGCAGCTCACTGGAATAAACAACCATAAAAACAACCAATACTAAAGGGTCGGCAACCAAATTATTACTTCCAGATCTTCCAGGATGGGGACAGGAGAGCGGGTTGGTAAAAATGAAGGGTGAGATGGACTACCAACATGGAACGTTATGGTGAGTACATAACTTCTTTATGTTAGGTAGTCCAACCTCACCTTCATTTTTACATATGGGACAGCGTCCCTAGCGCCTTATTCTTGGGTGTTTCATTGGAAAATACTCTTCAGCACTGTGGAGCCAAAGGATGCTCTACCTCTGGATGTCAAATCCAATTTGTAATGTGTAATAAAAGTGTGAGGGGTAGCCCATGTAGCTGCTGCACAAATATTATCAAGTGGTACCCTGGCTTGAAAAGCTGCAGAGGTAGACAGCGACCTGGTAGAATGAGCCTTGATCCTGTAGGGTAAAGGTTTGCCCTCTGAGCTATAGATAAAGGCTATACAACTGGAAATCCAATTAGATAGTGTCACTTTGGAAACTGGTAAGCCCAATCTAGAGTCAGAAAAGCAAATGAACAATTGATCTGATTTCCTGAAAGTCTTAGTCCACTGTAGATAAAAACGTAGTTGTCTATGAATGTCTAACTGATGAAAACGGTATTCAGCTGCATTACAGTGGTTAGGGAAGAAAACTGGGAGTTCTGTTGATTGGTTTAAAGTAGCATTAGAACAAACTTTGGGAACAAAGGAAGGATTGGTATGTAATGACACCCTGTCTTTGTGAAAAATCAAATACAGTGGCTTAATAGACAAGGCCTGAAGCTCCGATACCCGTCTAGCTGATGTGATAGCTACCAAAAGCAAGGTCTTTCAAGACAAAAAGTTTAGAGAAGATGAGTGGGAAGGTTCAAAGGGTGGAGAAGTCAATTTGGACAACACAAAATTTAAATCCCAAGAAGTCACTGGTTCTTGCAGAGGTGGTCTCAACAGAGTTGTCCTTATCAAAAAGGTCTTGCATAGCTTATGAGACATTAAATTGGTATCTGGAAAACCTAAATGAAAATGAGAAATTGCCGCCAATTGGACTCGAATAGTGGCAGTGGCAGATCCTTGTTGAAAAAGCTCAGAAAGAAAATCCAGAATCACAGGGATAGAAGCAGTGTATGGATCTACATTCATTCTCTGTGTCCAAACAGAAAATCTTTTCCATTTACTGCCATACAGCCTCCTAGTTGAAGGTTTATGGGAGGACATAAGAATATGTGACACTGAAGATGGTACATCATGAAGCCTGACTATGGATGGAACTGGAGCAGCTATGCTGTCAATTTGAGGGTGTGGATTGAGGGATGTAGCAAACCCGACATGTTAGTCAATAGATCTGGAGCTGGGTCCAGAATCCAAGGATCGTCCAGGAGGAGAGGCTCGAGGAAGGGGAACCAGACCTGATGAGGCCAGTAAGGAGCAGTGAGGATCAACTTGCTTCCCAGCCGACTGGCTTTCTGAATCACTTTGGAAATGAGAGGGATTGGAGGAAAAGCATACAGAAGTCCCATGGGCCAATCGCTTGCAGAGCGTCTCTGGGAGACTCCCCCGGAGGGGGAATGAGGGAAAAATAGCTGCTGCATTTGGTATTGACTGGGCTGCCAAAAAGGTTGCAGCAAGGCTGTCCCCAATTCCGGAAAATCTGATCCACTGTTTCATGTTTCAGAGACCACTCGTGAGGCATTAGGATTGCCCGGCTGAGCTTGTTGGCTATCAAATTGGTCATCCCTGAAATGTGCGTTGCAACCAGAAAGTGCTGGGAAGAATTCGCCCATTCCCAAACTCGCATGGCATCTCGACAGAGTGGGTAAGTCTGGTACCGCCCTGTTTGCTGATATACCAAACCACCGACATGTTGATTGTATTGCAATTGTCCCTAGAGGGAGAAGGTCTTGAAGTGCTTGCAATGCCAGAAGCACCGCCCTCATCTCCAGAACAATGATATGCAGATGAGCCTCGTGTTCTTGCCATGTGCCATGGACAGTCCTGCCGAGATAATGACCCCCCCCCCACCCGATCTAGGAGGCATCCTTGGTCACAGTGGCAACGGGTTGGGCCGGAACAAAGGGGACACCCGTGATCAGGTGATTGGGATCTATCCACCAACGAAGGTACTTCTTGCATGATTCCGTCAGCAGGATAGGATGACTCAGTGGGAGAAATTGGAAGGACCACTGGGAAAACAGAAGCCACTGGATAATTCTCATTTGTAACCTGGCTAATGGTACCAATAGAATTGTGGAAGCCATAGTCCCGAGGAGTTGAAGAACCCACTTTGCTTTGACTTTTTGCAATGGGAGAAAACGTTGAACTTGGGAGATTAAGTTCTGTGCTCTTTCGGTGGGGAGACGAGCTGTCATGTTCACTGTGTCTACCTCTGCGCCTACGAAAATCACAGATTGAGAAGGCAATAATGTAGATTTTTTTTCCAATTTATGGAGATCCCTAACTGAGCACAAAGTTGAATCGTGGCGTCCCCGTTTTGAATGAGTAGATGCCTGGTGGGGGTGGTCAGTTGCCAGTCATCCAGATACAGAAACACCTGGAATCCCTGACGTCTCAGGTGAGCTGTCACTACTGCCATGCATTTGGTGAACACCCTGGGGGCTCTAGTGAGACCAAAGGGAAGAGCGCAAAACTGATGGTGACTGGCACCCAGCCGGAAGCGTAGATGGCTTCTGGACGCCTTGTCCATTTTTATGTGGTAATAGGCGCCCTGAAGATCCAGAGAGCACATCCAAAAGTCTTTCCCTAACAACGGGAGTATGGACTGCAGTGTTACCATCCGAAACTTGTCCTTCTTCACTGATTCATTCAATCTGCTGAAGTCTAATATTGGCCTCCAATGTCCGGTTTGTTTTGGGACTAAAAAGAACCTGGAATAAGTCTGCTGGGATGGGCTGGATGACACTTTTTGTGAGCAACTTGTTGATCTCCACAGTTGCCTGAACCCTGAGATTGGGTGGGACATCTGGGATCCTTTTGGGAACAAACGGTGATAGGGAAAAGGGAATAATATAGCCTCTGGTAACAACTCTTTGTACCCACTTGTCTTGGGTGATATTTAGCCAGGCTTCTTGGTACAAAGAAATGTGACCCCTGACCGGCCCCAGAGAAGCGCAGTCAGGCTCCACATCAGGAGCACTGATAAGGCCGTCCTCGAAAGGAATCATGGCCTTGTTGATATTGCGGACCACCCCTGCCTATAGGGCGATGTCTGCCATTTCCTTCTCCTCTGCCTTTAAAGGAGGATTCACCCTGTGTGTCAGGAAAGGCCCTCTGGGACTTCTTGAACCACATTTTACCTCCCCTTTGACCCTTGGGGTATGGTCTGGAAGGGACAGTAAAATGCACTCCCACGGCAGAGTGTGTCTTTCCTTCTTGCTCACACCGATTAAGTCTATCCTTCACCTTGGAACCAAACAATGAGGAACCATCAAACGGGGCGATGGTGAAAGTGGACTTGAACGGTTCCACAAAATTACATAAGCACATCCAGGAGTGGCACCTCAAGGCAACTCCGGGATGTTGGGAGGGTGGCCTAATTGTTAAGGTGTTTGTCTTGCAAACACAAGGTGCAGGGTTTGAGTCTCACAAAGGACAATTGGCTAGGCTTAAAATGGCTCAAAAGGGCAGTTAGTTTAATACTAATCTATGAACCTATGAACCCGCTGCTCTACTCGCTCCATCCACAGCAAAAGATACAAGTCACATGGAGGAGTTAACCACAGAATTTAAGGTGGACAACTGAGTAGAAATTTTTTCAGGAACTCCCTCAGTATAAGCACCTTGTATGGAATCTCCTAGTTCCTTGAGGAGATCCCTCTGCAACCTCGTGAAGTGCGTGAGATAGTTCAATGATCGAAGGGTAAAGGCCGCTGAACTAAAAATACGCTTCTCAAATCTGTCCATCTGCCAAGACACCTTGTTTGGAGGATGAACAGATGAAGAGGTCTCCACTAACTCTTTCTTTGTGGCCACCACCACCACCACCACCACCATGGCATCTACGGGAACACCCTTGGACAAGAACTCTTTACCAGAAGGGCAGACAAGAACTTATTTGGTCTCCTGAAGACTGGCTCCATGGTGTCAGGAGTATCCCACACCTTTCGACTGACTAGATCCATTAGTTCGTCAAAAGATGGAGACACCCAAGAGGCACAAGGTTGAGATGCGAAAGCCTTCAGATACACTGACTCCTCATCAGAAGGGTTAACAGTGGGCCAGTCGTACCTCTGCCTAAGGATCTCTAAAATGTCCACAAAGGAGACATCATCAGAGGACGACTTGGGGGACCCTTCCGACTCCTCGAGGTCAGTGTCCGATGTCAAAGACTCATCCTGGGAGTCAATATGTTTCCTCTTACATAACCTCTTCCGGGGAGGCTCCTCGGAAGGATATTCCGGGGAAGCCTCAGAAGAATGGGGGCCACCAGCTGATGACTCCTGAGGCTGCGGGTCTCTGCTGTCTCCAGAGACAGAGTAGGGGCAGAGACTGAAGTGGGTGCTCTCGAGGGAAGAGTGCTGATGCCAGTGGTAGGTGCTGGAGAATGAGACAGCACACTCCTCATCATTTCAAACGCCAACCTCTCTGGCTCCGAAGACCTCCCCCACTCCAAAGAGATGCGGGTCGGCACCGGAGCCAGAGCTGTTGGCTCCGAGACAGATGCAGGGTCTGAGCTCACCCTGGCTGATGCACCGAGAGGAAGGCTCAGAACCGAAGAAGATAGATTCCAACCCTCCCTGTTACCTGGACATGATGGATGGCACCGAGCGTGTCGGAGCTGAACCCGGCTCCAAGGCAGCAACAAGGTGAGGTGGAGCAAGCATTTCCTCCATCGGCACCAAGCAATCTGGCTCTGAAAGGCCAGTATGGCTCGGAGGAGGAATAGCAGACAAGGGCAAAGCGGGGTCATGTGGCTCTGAAGCCAGCTGGGTCAAGTGGCTCTGGAGCCGGCTGGGTCGGAGCCAACAATGATTTTGGCAAGGCAGACGACTTCAGGAGTCTCAGCACTACCCTCTCCACATCTTCTTCTGAAAGGGTCCTGGAAGAGCTGGAAGACACAGGTGGGGCTCTTGACCTGGGGGCACTGGAGACTTAATTGCTACGGACACCAGTAGGGAGCTTACAGACAGGCTCCGAGTAGCAGAGTCAACTGCTGTATCAACTGTTTCAGAGATTGGTTCCGAAATCCTTGTAACCAACTCTGACACCACCATGATGCTCTCCTTCAGCTCCGAAGGCTGGGGAGTCAAGAAGGCAGATTTGGATTGCCTCAATTGTTTAGGAGGTGGCTCCAAAACACCAGCCGGTGCCGGAGAAGGCCTTTTTGAGGATTTTAATTTCCCAGACTTAGAGGAAGCCGAAGAGCTGGATAATGCTTCGTTAAAGCATGGTTTCAATAGACCCTTGAGTATGAGTTTGTTCTTCCTCTCCTGTAACACTCTAGGAGAGAAAGCATGGCAGAACAAACACGACTCCTGTAAGTGGATGGGCCCTAGGCAGTAGACACAGCTACTGTGGCCATCCATTAAGGACATCTTTTTGGGAGCATTTCATATACTTTTTGAACACCAAGGGTTTATGCTCCTTACTTTCCTTAGATATATCTACACAGACACAGTCACACACACACACACACACACACACACACACACACACACACACACACACACACACACACACACACACACACACACACACACAGAGATTGAAAAGAGAAGAGAGAAAAGGAAAGGAGGACTAGTTCCTCTAACTAAAACGGGCCTAGCCCTAAGAAGGAATTACATGAGGACTAGGTCCTCTAACTTAAACGGGCCTAGCCTGGTGTAGAGAAAGCTAGCTAAAGGAGTTACACAAGGACTAGGTCCTCTAACTTAATCGGGCCTAGCCTAGTGTAGTGAAACTGGGTCTTTTAACTTAAACAGACCCGAAAGGAAAGCTCATGCACACAAGATAAACTGTAAATGACACTAACTTTCTATTCTTAAGAAAAACAGGTAATAAACTTGCAATCCTAGAAACTTCACAAGCAGATCCCCACCAAAAACAAAGTCAAAATAGCAGAAACTAACTGCTAACGGTGACTAAAAAGGTCAGAATAACAACAGACAAGACAAGAGAAGCTCCTGTTGACTAAGAGCGGAAAACCGCCAAAAACTCTACCTAATAATCCAATAATGCGCAACAGCACCTAAAAACTAACTGGCACACACGATACCAATAAACAAGAAGAAAATAAGTCGCACTCAAAAAAGGCAAGCAAAGCCACTGTCTGATATATTAACAATACTAAATATACAATAATAAAGCACTGAACACAATATAATATGAAGAATTTTGAAAAACTTAGCCAGAGCCAAGAGAAGCACAACCGAACTCGTCAATGCGACAAACGAGATCTGGGGATTGTACTGGTGCACCATGGGATACCTGCTTAGCCACGAGCCAACCAGTAATCTTCCAGCTTGCAAATCGGCCGAGTTGGAGCCAAGGATCTGCTCCGAACCCATATGTAAAAATGAAGGTGAGAATGGACTACTTAACATCGTAGGGTTTGTCCTGAGAGAGACTCTGTCTTTGTGGCAAATCAAACAGCAAGAGCGGATAGACAGAGCTTGCAACTCAAACTCTCCTAGCAGAGGTAATGGCTGTTAAAAAGATTGTTTTCCAAGTTAAAAACTTTAGAGAACAAGAGGAGGCTGGTTCAAATGGAGGGAGAATTAAAGATGCTAGCACCAAATGTAGACCCCAAGAAGCTGGAGGTTCATTTATGGGAGGACTTAAAAGGAATGTACCCTTCAGAAAAGCTTTACATAATCTGTGAGACATTATATTGGATCCCCTGTCTCATATATGGAAGTTTGATATGGCAGCTAGTTGCACCGGAATTGTGGCTACAGCTGCACCTTGATTAAAAGTTTCTGCCAAGAATTCTAGAATAGCTGAAACAGGAGCTGTAAAGGGGTCTATCTGTTTTTTTTCAGCCCAACAAGAAAATATTTTCCATTTGCTTGCATAAAGTTTCCTAGTAGAATTTTTGTGCGATGAAACCAGAATGTGTCGCACCACCAGTGATAGTTCTGGAAGCCTGGCTAAAATGGGAAGTGGAATAACTAAGCTGTCAGCTTACGGCTTTGAAGAGAGGGGTGGAGCGTTCCTGACTGATGAGTCAGGAGATCCGGTACCGGGTCCAGGATCTAAGGCTCCTCCTGAAGATGGGAACAAAGGAAGGGGAACCGTATCTGACGAGGCCAATAAGGAGCAATGAGAATTAGCCTGCGACTCAATTCGGCTTTCTGGAGAACTTTGGGTAATAATGGAAAAGGGGGGGGAAGCGTAAAGAAGTCCCGGGGGCCAATCGTGAACATGTGCATCCCTGGGTGATTCTCCCGGAAGGGGGGATTAGGTCAAAATAGCTGCTGCATTTGGAATTGATGAACGTAGTAAAAAGGTCACAGCAAGGCTGTCCCCACTTGCGAAAAATCCAATCTGCAACTTCCCGTTTCAGGGACCACTCGTGTGGCATAAGAATTGCCCTGCTTAACCTGTCTATTATCACGGTGGATTTCCCCGGGATGTGCATTGCTACCAGAAAACATTGAGAAGATATCACCCATTGCCATACTCTTTGAGCCTCTCGGCAGAGGGGCTAAGATCTGGTTCCACCATGTTTGTTGATGTACCACACCACGGACATATTGTCCACTGGAATCACAATTGTACCTGTTGGAAGAGAGGTCTGAAAATGCTTGCAATGCCAGAAGCACCATTCTCATTTCTAGGACACTGATGTGCAAGTGGTACTCATGTTCCTGCCACGTTCCTTGGACAGTCTGTCCCAGATTATGCCCCCCCCAATCTGGGAAGCATCCGTGGTCACTGGGGAAGAACAAACAGTCTGCCTATCGTTACCTGCGTAGACCAAAGCCACTATCGAAGATCCCTCTTACAAGGGTGCCTGTAATGAGGATTTTGTGTGACATGAGTAACTCCTGCATGGACCACTGAGCAAAGAGTAGCCATTGTAATATTCTCATGTGCAGACGTGCTAGTGGGACTAATGTTATTTCCACTGCCATTAAACCAAGAACCTTGAGGACAAACTTTGCTTGCACTTTCTTTTTCATGAGCAAAGTCGACACCTGATGGCGTAACGTTAGTACTCTTTCATGAAGCAGTTTTGCTACCATGTCTTTTGTGTTTAAGTCTGCCCCTATAAATGTGATATGCTGAGATGGCAACAACGAAGCTTTTTCAAAGTTTATGGTAATGCCTAACTCTGAGCAGAGATGAATGGTGGTGCCCCTTGCCTCGGTCAGTTGACGCTCAGTGGTGGTGGTCAGGAGCCAGTCGTCCAAGTACAGAAACACCCAGAATCCTAAACACCTCAGGTGAGCCGTGACTACTGCCATGCATTTGGTAAACACTCTGGGGGCTGTAGTGAGTCCAAAGGGCAGGGCTCTGAATTTCCTGGAATGCCTGTCCATTTTTATATGGTAGTACGCATCCTGGACATCGATGGAGCACATCCAACTGCCCTTTCCCAAGAAAGGGAGTATGGACTGCAGTGTCACCATCCGGAACCTTGTTTTCTTGACAGACTTCTTCAGTCTGCTGAGATCCAAAATGGGCCTCCAGTCCCCTGTCTTCCTTGGAACTAAAAAGAACCTTGAGCAAGTTACAGATCTGATTTGGTCTGCAAGGACTTCTTGGATGACTCTTTTTGCCAGCAATCTTTGAATTTCTAGGGTTGCTTGATCCCTTTGATTGGGTTGTATGTCCGGGAAGGATCTCGGTGGCAGGAGTGGAAGAGAGAAAGAAATGTTTTATCCCCTGGATATGATCGACCATACCCATTTGTCTTGTGTGATGTTCCGCCAGGCTTTTGGGTACAGTTATAATCTCCACCCCCCTCCCGACTGCCTCCAAAGGTGGACAGGCGGGCCTCCTTTCAATAGCGCTGGAAGGGTCTACCAGAGAAGGTATCTCTGTCATCCTGGTTCTATGGACCCCCTCTGCCATGAGAGGTGGCGTCTTCCATTGTTATTTCCCCCTTTGCCCCTGGGGGAAAAATCACCACGTGCGTCTGGTGAAGTTCCTTGGGATTTGCGGAACCACATTTTTCCACCCTTCTGACCTTTAGGATAGTGTCTGGTAGGGACGGAGAAACGTACTCCATTGGCAGATAGAGTTTTGCCCTCTTGTTTACACCTGGTAAGAGTCTCTTTCACTTTTTGCCTGAACAGAGATGAGCCACCAAAAGGGGCATTAATGAAAGAAGACTTGAAAGGCTCCGCAAACTCACAAAGGCGCATCCAGGAATGCCTCCTCACTGCAATACCTGTGTCTGCTGCCCTACTCGCTCCATCGGCTGCATATGATATGAGATGCATGGAGGAGTTTGCTACAGAGGTTAAGGTAGCAAGCTGAAAAGCAAAACTGTCAGGTACCCCTGCAGCTGAAGAACCTTGGAGGGTATCTCCCATCTCCGTGAAGAGCTCCCTCTGAAGCCTAGTAAAATGGGAAAGGTAATTCAGGGACTTTAGAGTAAAGGCCGCTAAAGAAAACATATGCTTCCCATATCTGCCCATTATGCAAGAATCTTTATTCAGTGGATGGACAGATGAAGAAGTCATAGCTAATTCCTACTTGGTGGCTGCCACCACCACCATAGTGTCTACTAGGACACCCTTTGCCAAATATTGTTTGCCCTCTGGGGCTATACTAAACTTGTTGGGCCTCCTCGGAACTGCTTCCACAGACTCTGGAGAGCTCCACGCCTTTCAAATGACTACCCCCAGGTGGTGGTCGAAAGGTGGAGACACCCAAGAAGTGGAGGGTCAACAGTCAAATGCCTCCAGGTATACAGACTCATCTTCAGAAGGGGAGAGGGTTACCTCTCGGTTTCAGGATTTCTAAGATGTCTGAGAAAGAGGCATCCTCAGGGGGTGACCGTGGGGACCCTTCTGAATCCTCTAAGTCTGTATCTGACATGACGGATTCAGGGAATTATATGTGTTTCCTCTTACAGGTTCTCTTCCGAGGGACCTCCTCAGAGGGGTACTCTGGGGAGGTTTCAGAAGAGAGTGTCTCACCCACTGGGGCATAGGCTCTCTACGCAAGGGCTGAGAGGATGGCGTAGAGGTTGACACTGGCCCTTTTGGGGGAAGAGTACCTGGAGGCGAGGCTGGAGCAGTCTCAGGGGAAAGCACACTCCTCATTCACCTTGAAGGCACCATGATCCTGGCCCGAGAGAGCCTCCGGTTCCGAGGAACCCGGAGACCTCCCCTCCACCAAGGACGACGGCTGTTAGGCTGATATAGGAGCCAAACTCACCTGCACCGAAGCCCCAAGTGGGAGAGTCAGATCTGACAAGAGTATGACTCGACTCTCCCCGCCCAGAACCGACAAGGGAATATCAGCCTTCATATCCCTCGATGGACGACAACATCAATGAGATTGAAGTGGAGGTCGGCACCGAAACTCCAGGATGGATTTTGGGTCAAACGGTTCCACCATAAGGAACTCCAGGAACTCTGGCTCTGAACTCGACTGAGTTGGAAGAGGAACAGAAGGTAAAGCAGCTACCGAAGTTGGCTCCACGACCATCTGGGCTGGGCTCGTGAGAATTTTTGCTATGGCCGGTGTACGAAGCAACCTTCTAACCACCCGCTATACATCATCATCCAAAAAGCTCCTGGATAACAGAGAGGAATAGGTGGAGGACTTGCGGCTACCCGCCACCAATTGCAATAAAGGAGACTGTGGCACTGAATGAACCAGATCCCAGGAAGGTGACCGGCTCCTTTTTTGGCTCCAAGATGGTTCTGAAACTCCAGGTGGAACCGATGGAAACTTTGCCTTTTCGGAACTGACAGACTTTGGATCCGAAGAAACCACTTTCTCGTGTCTTTTTGACGGCTCGGAAGCTGGAGCCAAAGAAGTTTTGGATGACTTTCCTGAAGGTTTGGAGACCCGATTCCCTTCAACAGCCGACTCAAAAGGCCCTGCAGGACCACTGAACTAAAACCATGGCAAATAGAACAGGAATCCTGCAGGTGGACGGCACCCAAACAATACACACAACTAGTGTGTCCATCTGTGAGTGACATTTTTTTGTGCAAGAATCACACTTCTTAAAACCGGATTGTTTGTTCTCTTTAGACATCCTGTTAAGTCACAATTAGCAAAACTGTCACAACCAGTAATGAAGCCACAAAATAGTAAATTTGTCACCACAAGCCCAAGAACACACAAAACGGATCAACAAGACTACAAAAAAACAACTACAGTAGAAAGAAAACCAAAGATTTTTTTGGGAGAAGAAATTAGAAAGAAAAGGGTTAGAGGAGAGTCTCTAATTTAAACAACATACTCCTCTAACCTGAGGAGATGCCTCTAACTTAAACGGCGAAACCTGGATTTTATAGCAGGGAAAGGGGAGCACTCTAACTAAAATGGGCTAAACTAGGGATAAAGGGGAAAAGGAATCCTTTAACTTAAATGGATTCACTGAAAGGAGCAGCCAATAGATAGAAGGCCTAAGAAAACGACGACCAACACAAAATCAGCAAAAAACAGTGAAAAAGCCTTTAGCTAAGGCAAGGAAGCACTCAAAGATACAGCTATCTTAAGAAATTAATCCTGGAAATTAATCCTACCACTTTAACTACCGAAAAAACACACAAAAGAGGTTAAAGAAAAAATTCACTTAGCCTGAGCCAGCGAAAAAGCAATCCCGAAGCTGCAAGCAGCAAACGAGACCTGGGGAACAGTTGCTAGGCATCTTGGGATAAGATGTAGCCTCAAGCCAGTGAAAGCTCTCTAACTCTTGTATGCGGCCGAGTCAGAACCGATTCTCAGTTCCGAACTCATATATAAAGAATGAAGGTGAGATAGGACAACATAACATAAATAGTTTTTGACCAAAGCAGTCTTCCTTTAAAGAGGAGCTGATCTACAGAAATAGAGGTTCACAGGTAAGTAGTAGGTTAAATGCCTTGTTGGTTATTTTTAAGTCTTGCAATATCCTTTTCAAATGTGGCCTCTATCAGGGCCTCTGGAATTACTATTTAACTGTAGCCTCCAAATAGGCTTCATGCCTCATAAATGGAGAAAGGCAACAGTCATCCCTCTGCACAAAGGTGGGTCATCTACAGACCCTGGAAACTACTGACCCATAAGTCTCACTAGTCTTATATGTAAAGCCATGCAAAGAGTTATCATGGAGATGAATAAAAGAGATATAGTAAACCTCCAGACACTGGACCCGACCCAGTTTGGTATTGTCAAGGGCAGATCATGCCTACTCATCCTGGTGGACTTCTTTGAGAGAGTCAACAAAGGAATGGATGAGGACAAAGTCATTCACACTGCCAACCTTGACCTGGCCAATGCATTTGGCACAATATCCCACTTGGACACTGTTCAACTCAAGAGGTTAGGTACAAGGCCATGGAACGTATCATCATGGAACTTATAAACAAAGACATTGGTAATCTCCAAACTCTGGACCCCACCCAGTTCGGGTTTGTAAAAGGCAGATCATGTCTCCTAAACCTGATCGACGTCTTTGAACAGTCACCAAAGCTGTAGACGAGGGTAAGGTGATTCACATAGCCTATCTAGATCTCGCCAAGGCTTTTGGCACCATCCCCCACTCTGGAATTACAGATAAACTCACTAAGCTAGGTATAAATCCCTATATCATAAGATGGGCTGCCAAATGGCACTGACCACACTGTGAAAGCAGCAGACTCAAAATCCGACTTCAGATCAGTGACAAGTGAAGTACCACAGGGTTCAGTCCTGGATCCTCTCCTGTTTGGTATCTACTTCTCTGAAGTACAGGCTAACACAGAAGGTTTTTGGCTAACAAAGTTCGCAGATGACTGCAAACTAGGAGGCATAATCGAAACTCCTAATGATGTGGACATCCTACAAAAGGGCTTCACCGAGACAGATGCTTGGTGTAAAAGCCATGGCCTCAAGCTCATTGCCAAAAACTGCATTGTCATCCCTTTTGGTAAAACTCTGTACCCATGAACTACCACATAGGCGGTAGTGTACTCAACACCGAAAGTGTGATAAGAGACCTTGGAACACAGGCGGACAGTAGTCTCTCCTTTGATAATCACATCGCCACAGTAGTCAGGAAATCCTTCTACATGGCACACATCATCATACATAACCTCATTGTCTCAGGGAGGGGTTGGGCCACTGAAAATATTTAAATTTGGGTTGAATGTGCCTTAAGACCTGTGGCTGAACTGTATCCCAGGATTCTGAGAGGTACTGCACATTTTCTGACTACTTTATCTAATATCATGCATGATTTTGACAATGTTGACTATATGTTCGTTACTTTGGACGTGAGGAATTTGTTTACCATCATTAATAATGGCTATGGGCTGAAGGCCATAGAGCATGTTTTGGCTCATAAATGAAAATTAGATGATGTTAGTAATGAAAGGATTTGTAAGCTGCTGGGTTTGATACTTGATTATAACATTTTTGTGTGTCAAGGTGCTTACTACAGGCAGGCACAGGGTGTTGCCATGGGGACACCCTGTGCCAACTCCTATGCTAACTTGGTATCAGCTTATTGGGAGGATGAGGTTCTGTTTTCTCAGACACATCACTGGGTTAATAAGTTAGGACACTATGTCCATTTTGTTGATGACATGTTCCTTCTTTGGACGGGCACGACAGAGGACTTGTGTTCTTTTGTGAATTATCTTGAGCGTACTACTGAGTTTTTTAGATTCACTATTTGCTCTTAGTTATCTGAAGATAGATTTTTTTGGATGTACGCTTACTGAAGAATGAAGTAGGAGCAATTGAGACCATGCTTTTTAAGAAGGATTGTTGGAGAAACAGCTTATTGCCCTTCGATATCATGCATCCGAGACATACTTTCACTAATACTGTGAAAGGCCAGGTCAATAGAATCTCCTGATTGTGCACCAATATAGAGCGGTTTGAGTCTGGGAGAGGTGCTTTAACTGAGACTCTTGTGGATAGGGGGTATAACAGACAACAAATTGACTTGAATATAAGTGATATAAAAACCAAGCGGAATGGGGTGGCCAAACCCTGGTACCATAGAGGCACCCATGAACAGTCAATTAAGTGAGATATATGTAGGTCCAATCAGGGACAGTTCTTGCTTACCTACAGCAGTGATATTGGGGGGATTTGCGATATCATTAGACATAATTAAAAGGCATTGCATACAGACCAAAGGATAGCAGATATTGTAGGTGAACGACCTAGGTCCACCTTTAGAAGGAACAAGAATTTAAAATATATGCTTTGTCGTGAGCCCAAAATGATTTCAAGCAATATCATGAAAACTGGGGTGACTGGGAACCTTCTCATGTCACAACTGCAGGGCATGTGCCCATATTAGTTCCACTAATTCTTTTATACATCCCAGAACACAACGGGTGTATTCACTGAAGGGATTTGCCAACTGCAGAACTAGGAATGTAGTTTATTTGGCTATGTGCCAACTCTGCAATTCATATTATGTTGGCAAGACAAACTGTATGTTAAAGGAAAGAATATTTGGACACGTTTGATATTAGGCATCATGATGTACGTAATGCATAGCACAACATGTTGAATTTGTAGATAATTTTTTTAAGTTTATGGTTTTACAGATTATACATAATAATATGAGGGGGGGGGGGGTGACTTACCCAATGAAACTGAATGCTATGAAACAAAATGGATTATAAGACTAGGTGCGGATAGAAGCCCTGGTTTAAATACAGCTGTAGCTTTAAATCCTGTCTTAAGAAAAAGGGGGATAAAATACTAGCTTCTGATTGGTTGCTACAATGTTTAAATAAGTGTTTTTAATTCTTTTACTTTGTCTGATGAAGGGCATGTTTGCCTGAAAGTGCTCACTGTGCACGCATTTTAAATAAATTTTGCTTCAGTAAGTTTTGCCTCTTTTGCTTTTCTGCCGTGAAGTCTCCTGCAATATTCATTGGATTTGCCCATTATAGAGTACAATGCCCCTTTTGGTATATACATCACAAGACATCTGCAACAACTGGAAAGGCCGCAGAAATACCTCACAAACGAGGATTACCAGCCTCAAGCAGATGCCCTACGCAGACCCAGCTCAAAAATCTCCAGCTTTACTCCGTTGCATATCACTTACTCAGAGGTGATTGCTGCCTAACATACAAAGTTATGTCAAACCCAGAACTGTTGGACATGCTCCACTTAAAGAACTCCCAATCCCTCCGAGCTACACAGTCTAGGGACCTAAACCTTGTCACCACAATAAACAGAACATGCTGGAGGGATAGATTCCTGTCCCAGAGACTTTCCATACTCTGGAACAGACCATCTATGTGAAGCAGAGCTCCTCATTAGCGCTCTTCAAGAAAAATCTTGATGATTGGATGGGAAACAGAAAATTCACCCCTGGGATCACTTCTGTGGCTCTGCTCATCAAGGGCACAGGACAATGATTTTCTTGGGTGGTGAAAGCCAGGGTACCTTTCTGACTAGGCTTATATAGGCCCTAGGGCCAATAGCCTAGTACCTACCTATGAACAAACCCATATGTCACCTGGTGGATAGATGACTGGCTCACAGACAGGACCCAGGAAGTGAGAATTGGGGAGTTCACCTCTACAAAGAGGGCATTCACAAGTGGAGTCCCTCACGGATCAGTCCTTGGACTGCTCCTTTTGGCATTTACTTCTCAGAAGTCAAGGCCAATGTCAGTGGTCTCTGGCTGACAAATTTGCAGATGATCACAAATTAGGAGCTGTCTTTGAATCTCACACTAACACAAATGCTCTCCAGAATGGGTTGACACAGACAAACAACTGGTGTCAGAGCTATGGACTAAAACTAAATGCCACGAAATGCATAACAGTATCCTTTGGGAAGTCGTCCATCCCTAGTAGCTATCATATTGACAACACACCCCTTAGAGTTGACCCAGCACTCAGGGACTTTGGGACACACATAGATAGTAATAAGAAGTTATGTACCTACCATAACGTTCCATGTTAGTTGTCTTCTCTCGCCTTCTTTCTTGCTTGATGGGTTCGGAGCCGACCCTCGGCTCCGACTCGGCACTTGCTTTAGCTCGAGAACTCCTTTTACCAGCTCGAGGCAGCCCCATATCCCATGATGCAAGGCGGTAAGTACCCAGATCTCGTTTGTTGACAAAGGGCAATAACACCAAGCATAAAATACTTCCCAAAGGAAGAAGAAACTTACAGATGGAAAAAGGACCAGGTCTGAATGGTCTTTAGTATAATAGTTTCTTATACAAGGTCTGTCCAGGCCAGGGGAAGGAGGGAGGTCGAAGAAAGAAGGCGAGAGAAGACAACTAACATGGAACGTTATGGTAGGTACATAACTTCTTAATGTTAAGTTGTCAATCTCGCCTTCATTCTTGCTTGATGGGACCGGCTCCCTAGAACCTCTATCCTGGGTGGCTCAATGGAACAAACTCTTGAGGACTGTAGAGCCAAAACTGGCTCTGTCCCTGGAGGCCAAGTCCAATTTGTAATGGGAAACAAAAGTGTGAGGAGTGGCCCAAGTGGCCGCACAAATAGTGTCCAAAGGAAGTCTAGCTTGAAAAGCTGTAGAAGTAGCTAAACTCCTAGTTGAATGTGCTTTAGGTTTTGAGCATAGCTGTTTTCCCCTGAGCGTATAAATTTCAGTGATGACCGAAGAAAGCCATCTGGACAAAGTCACTTTAGAAACAGGAAGGCCTTTTTTATTATCCGCATAGGAAACAAAAAGTTGATCAGATTTTCTAACTTTTTTTGTTCTGTCCAAATAATATCTAAGTTGACGGTGGACGTCAAGATAATGTAGCTTTTGTTCAGCTCTATCTGAATAGTTAGGAAAAAATACAGGGAGATCAATGGATTGATTCAGATTGTTCTTAGAAGCGACTTTAGGTAAAAAGGATGGATTAGTTCTCAAAGATACTCTGTCTTTGTGAAAAATCAAATAGGGGGGCCGAACCGAAAGAGCATGAAGTTCAGACACCCTCCTGGCAGATGTAATAGCCACTAGGAATAAAGTTTTCCAAGAAAGATATTTCAGGAACAAGAAACAGCTGGCTCGAAGGGGAAGAATCAAGGATGTCAGCACTAAATTTAGATCCCACTGAGGAGGAGGATTCCTGATTGGAGGCTTTAGTAGGAAAATTCCTTTCAAGAAGGCCCTGCAGAGCCTATGGGACATAATATTATGATCTGCTATCCCGACATGAAAATTAGAAATAGCAGCCAATTGAACTCTGACTGTGGAAGAAGAGGAGCCTGCATGAAAAATCTCTGCTAAGAAGTCCAGAACTGCCTGAACAGGGGCAGTAAAAGGATCAATATTTTGGGCCTTAGCCCAATAAGAGAAACGTTCCATTTGCTTGTGTAAATCCTCCTGGTAGAGGATTTTAGTGAAGCTACTATGATGTCTCTAACAGGGTTAGAGATCAAAGGAAGCCTGGCTAAGGAAGGAAGTGGAGCAACCATGCTGTGAGGTTGAGAGAGCGGATTGACCGGTGCAGCTGACCGGATTGGTGAATCAGTAGATCTGGCACTGGGTCCAGATGCCACGGCTGCACCAAAAGGTGATGATGGAGGAATGGGAACCAAACTTGTCGAGGCCAGTAAGGGGCAATGAGAATCAATTTGGCTCTCAAAATGGTAGCTTTCTGGATCACCTGAGGGATCAGAGGAAATGGAGGGAAGGCATAAAGAAGTCCCTGGGGCCAATCCTGGGTCAGAGCGTCTCTGGGGGGATGGCCTGATAGGGGGAAGAGGCTGAAGAAGTCTGGACATTTGCTGTTTTGGGGAGTAGCAAAAAGATCGCAACATGGACGACCCCATTCCAGAAAAATCTCTTCCGCTATAGATTGCTTGAGAGACCACTCGTGAGGCATGAGGATAGCTCTGCTCAATCTGTCCGCTATAATGTTGGTTTTCCCAGGGATATGCGTTGCTACCAGAAACCGATGAGAGGAGATCGCCAAAGTCTGAGCGCTTCTCGACACAAGGGGTAGGACTTGGTTCCGCCCTGTTTGTTGATATACCAAACTACAGACATGTTGTCTGTGTGGACTGCAATTGTCCCTACGGGAAGAAAGTCGTTGAGGGCTTGCAACGTTAAAAGCACTGCTCTCATCTCCAGGACATTTATGTGCAGATGGTACTCGAATGGTTGCCACGTCCCATGAACCATCCTGCCCTGATAATGACCCCCCCACCCGATCAGGGAGGCATCCGTGGTGACAGTGGCTATCGGGGACGGAGGTACAAAGCACCTGCCTTGGTGAACCTGAGACGATGTGATCCACCAAGCAAGATGTTCTTTGCATGTTTGTGTCACCAGAATCTGGTGACGCATTGGAAGTTGCTGGTATGACCACTGTGTGAACAGCATCCACTGAAGAAGGCGCATGTAGAATCGAGCCAGGGGAAGAAGTGTAATGGCCGCAGCCATGAGACCTAATACCTTCAGAACCATTCTGGCCTGTATTTTCTTGCTGGCCAGAATGATCCTGACATGAGTCTGAATGTCTGAAACTCTTTGTTCTGTAAGGGTAGCTGACATCCGAACAGTGTTTAAGTTTGCGCCTATGAAGGTAATAGACTGGCAGGGCAATAAGGATGACTTTTCGAAGTTGATTGAGATGCCCAAATGAGAACAAAGGCCTATTGTGTAATCCCTGGCTTGTATAAGCTGATGCCTGGTGGTGGCTGACAGGAGCCAGTCGAGATACGGAAACACCTGGAATCCTTGACGTCTCAGGTGAGCCGTAACCACTGCCATGCATTTGGTGAACACTCTGGGGGCTGTAGTGAGACCAAAGGGCAGGGCTCTGAACTGGAAGTGACTGGACCCCAGCCGGAAGCGGAGAAATCTCCTGGAGCGTCTGTGAATTTTGATGTGATAGTACGCATCCTGAAGATCTATTGAGCACATCCAGTTGTCCTTCTGTAAGAAGGGCAGAATTGACTGAAGAGTGACCATTCGGAATCTTGTCTTCTTGACAGACTTGTTGAGTCTGCTGAGATCCAATATTGGTCTCCAGTCTCCCGTCTTTTTGGGGACCAAAAAGAACCTTGAGTAGATTCCGGCTCTGAATGGTCTATTGTAACTGGCTGAATGGCTCTTTTTTGCAGTAGTTTTGCGATTTCTAACTCTGCAATGTCCCTTAGACCGGGTGGTACATCTGGAAGGGAATTTGAGGGGAAAGGACTTTCCTCGAAAGGAATTATGTAACCCTTGGATATGATCGACTGTACCCATCTGTCTTGAGAGAGGGAATGCCAGGCTTCTGGGTACAGTGATAATCTTCCCGACTGCCTCCAAGGAGGGACAGCCGGGCAACACCTCAGGGATGCTGAAAGGGCTTGTCAGAGAGAGGCTCCCTGTTTCCCTGGTTCTTCGGACCACCTCTGCCTCTAGAGCGGCGTCTGTTATTGTTACCCTCTGCCTCTAGGGGTAAACTGACCACGTGAATCCGGCGTGACTCCTTGGGATTTACGGAACCACATCTTCCCGCCCTTCTGTCCTTTGGGATAAGGCCTAGAAGGGGTGGAAACACGGACTCCAACAGCAGAAAGAGTCTTGCCGTCCTGCTCGCACCTGGTCAAGGTTTCCTTCACCTGAGGGCCAAACAAAGCTGACCCATCAAAGGGAGAATTTGTGAAGGACGCCTTAAAGGGATCCGCAAAATCACATAGCCGCATCCAGGCTTGGCATCTAAGAGCCACACCTGTGCCTGCGGCTCTACTCGCTCCATCCGCAGCATAAGATATTAGCCGCATGGAGGAGTTAACAACGGAATTGAGGGTTCCTAGCTGCGAAGCAATCTTATCTTGAGCTCCTGCAGCTGTAGGATCCTGAACTACTTCTCCCAGCTCCTTCAGGATATCCCTTTGGAGTCTGGTGAAGTGACATAGGTAATTCAGCGAACGCATAGCAAAGGTCGCTGAGGAAAACATCCGCTTACTGTACCTATCCATGGTCCTAGAGTCCTTATTAGGAGGATGGACGGGCACGGAAGGATCTGCAAGTTCCTTTTTGGTGGCCGCAGCCACCACCATGGCATCAGCGGGACACCCTTGGTAAGGAATTGTTTGTCACTGGGGCAGTGATAAATTTAGAAGGCCTCCTAGGGACTGGCTCTACAGAGTCAGGAGCTGCCCACGCCTTCGTGCAATAACCTGCATAAGGGGTCGAAGGCGGAGACACCCAGGAGGTGGAGGGCCGAGATCCAAACGCCTCTAGGTATACTGACTCATCCTCAGAGGGATTGTTGGTGGGCCAGTTTCCCCTCTGTTTCAGAAGTTCTAGGATGTCTGAGAAGGAGACATCCTCAGAGGGGATCTAGGGATCCTCTGACTCATCAAAGTCAGTATCCAAGTGACAGACTCGGGAGTCTACATGCTTCCTCTTACAAGTCCTCTTCCTAGGAGGATCTCCCGAAACATCAGGAGAATCCTCGGAAGAGGGGGAAATTCCCAATGGGGAAACCTGAGGCGGAGGATCTCTGGGTCCTGTAGCAAGAGAAGTGGCAGAGATGTCAACAGGTACTATAGAGGGAGGAGCTACGGGAACAGACTGCTGACTGATACCAGTGGCCAGTACACTCTTCATCACCTCGAATGCTCCCCCCCAGACAGGTCCGAGAGAACCCGCTCCGAAGAGCTAGGAACTCCAGGGACCACTGAAAGGGAAGTCTCCGAGGCAGATGTCGGAGCCGAGCTTACCAAGGCCGAGGCTCCAAGGGGAAGAGCGGGTTCGGACAAGGGTCCGATGCCACTCACCCCCTCGGAGGAGACCATGGAAGCCCGACCACCGAATCCCTCTAAGGAAGGTCTCGAAGAGGAGATAAGAGTAGAGGCTGAAGGAACAAGAAGGGGGTATCCGTCCTCCAGCCGTAGCAGTAACCATGCCCGAAGACTCCAACTCCAAGCTCTGGGACAGAGTTGAAGGAGGAACTGTAACGGGGTGTGGACCAACAGTCGTCTGCTGAGACGGACTGTGTAACATTTGGGCCAGTACCTGTGACTTGAGTAATCTACTGACCACTCTCTCTAGGTCATGATCTGACAACCTGGATGACCTTGAAGATCGGCTCCGATGGCTCCGTTCTGATAGAAGAGGTGAAGCAGGAGCCGAAAGTATCGGCTCCAAGGAAGGAGACCTCGACCTCTTCCTGGAATGAGCCATCGGAGCCGATACAATAGATCCTGTCGGAGCCGACTTCGGAGCCGACAGGAAGCTTCGATGTATCGGCCCCAGCCGGAGCCGATACAGCCACCAAAGTAACGGTGTCGGAGCCGATCGGAGCCGACACCGATGCCTGTGCCACATGGGTGTCGGAACCGATCGGAGCCGACATCGGCGGACAATACAGATTCGGCACCGATAGCCATCGGTGCCGAAAGCTTTGTCAAGCCAGAATCGGCTCCAGCCGGAGCCGATCTCGACTCAGTACGAGTCAGAGCCGAGGCCGCAGGCTTAGATACAGAAGCCTGGGCCTTGGCAGGTTTTGTTGATTTTGGTGGAGCCGACTTAGCCGGAGAGCCCTCCGGCTTAAGAAGGCCCCTAAGAATCAACTTATTACGTCTCTCCTGCAGGACTCTCTGGCTGAAGGAGTGACAAATAGCACAGGAGTCCTGCAGGTGAAGAGGGCCCAGACAATACAGGCAAGAAGTGTGACCGTCTGTCAGAGACATCTTCTGACAGCACGAGTCACACTTCTTAAAACCTGAGACCCTCTCCTTTGACATGGTGCCGAAAAACACAACACACACACACACACCAGTCAAAATTAACTTAAACAAAATACCAAGAGGTATTCTATAAAAAACCAACACACACACCCTAACAGGGGGGGATGGGATAGGGAAAAAATTGACTAACAAAAAATTAAAGGAGACAGGAATTTCTGTCAGAAAGGGTAGAAAAATAAACAAACTATTAATAAAAGAGTTTTAGACTAAAAAGGGGCTTGAAAATCACAAATGTGAACAACTTACCAGGAGCTGGTAAAAAGAAGACCTCCCAAGCGAAGCGGCAAACGAGATCTGGGTACTTACCGCCTTGCATCATGGGATATGGGGCTGCCTCGAGCTGGTAAAAGGAGTTCTCGAGCTAAAGCAAGTGCCGAGTCGGAGCCGAGGGTCGGCTCCGAACCCATCAAGCAAGAATGAAGGCGAGATTGACAACTTAACATTCTAGCCTTTGATGATCATGTGTCTACAGTGGTGAAGAAATCATTCTATACTGCACAACTTATAAACAAAGGTATGGCATCTAGGTCCAAGGAAGTCATTGTTCCACTGTGTTCAGCATTCATCAGACCTATCACTGAGTACAATTCTCCCTTTGGTATGTAGCTAACCAGGCATATCCAACAATTAGAATGTCCACAGAGGTTCCTCACTAAAAGAATACAGGGTGTAAGTAATATATCCTCTGCAGACCATCTCAAGGCCATATCCCTGTATTCTGTCTCCTACAGGCTTTTGAGGAGAGATCTATGCCTAGTACAGGACATTGTCAGACCCACTCTGATGGACCTCCTCCATATCCACAAAACAAACAGCACCAGAATTACCTGTTCTAAAGACTTAAGCCTTGCCTGTGATATAAATGGAACCTGCCGGAGAGATAGGTATGTATCCCAGAGACTACCCTGTCTATGGAACAGGCTCCCCATCCATGTGAAGCAGAGCTCCTCCCTAACCCAATTCAAGTGCAACTTGGGCAATTGGATGGGAAACCAGAAATTCATCCCTGGTTTGGCACCTATGTCTCTAATGAACACAGGCAACCTGTAAATGGTTCATCTCCCAGGCCCATGCTTACACTTATCAAGGGTATCAGAACTTGTCAGAGATTTGGGATGCATGGCTAGGCTTAAAAAGGCCCTTGTGGTCGTTAGCCTAGTAAACACCTATGAACCTAGGATCAAACTCTGCACACTGTATCTGTGAGGTAAACACCTTAACTATTATACCAACCCCCAATAAGAATTTTCATGTATAAACTCCTCAAGAGTACATGCATTAGACCAAAAAGGAATGTATAACCAAGGTCAGTCTTGAAATCCGAACCTTTAAAATATAAAACCAGCACCTTAACCAATGTACTACAGAGCCTAAAATGTGAACTCACCACTCTTTTAAATACTGCTGTGACTTGGACACGAACCACATACTAGTTAACTCATTCACTCAGCTCAGGAAAAGCTGCCTGCGTAATTCCACCATAGAAACAACAGTGCAGCCTGAGCTCATTTTCAGAGAATCCATTTGTAATACCATACAGAAAACAAATGTTCATAACTCTTTAACTATAAGAGCTAGACTAAAAATGTAAACACAAAAGTTGTTAAGCAGACACTGACCTTTCCAGCAGTGTAAATGTTGATAGTGTATATCAAAGTCATTATTAAATATTTGGCAAGGAATGCTGATATTGTGCATATTTTTTACCTTTTTGGAAAAACAAAGCATAATATATTGGTCAATGTACCATGCAGACCCATACAATTTGAATGTAATTTGTTAGTATGAATGTCAGCTTTAAAATGATACCTTAACCATTACTGTGCGATGTTCCATTCTTGAGATATTCACAGAAATATGATTAATATATTATTTTTCATAATTGATAAATAAACTAAGCATAATATCTCATCACCTGTAACAAACAGAGCCTACATATCAGTGTAGAAGTTGTGCATCTGAATGTCAGCTTCAAAGTGATGCATCATTTGTGTGATCACCATGCTCCCTTGCAAAAATATGGGCATAATAATGAAAAGTATTGTAAATGTATAATTTTCATAATCGTACAAGACTAAACAAACTGTGATATCTCTACATGTGTAGAGTGCACAGACACAGTTCTTTTACCATGTTGTAAGGAGTAACACTGTCTTCAAAATGAGGTATTACTTGACACACTGACATGATCCCTTGCAAAGTTATTTACCAAAATATGAACAAAAATCATAATTTCCATATCCTACTTCCAAACAAACTTTGATTTCTGCATATGTGTCCAACATACAGGCACAATTCTTTTACCATGTTGGAACCAGCAATACTGTCTTCAAAATGATGTATTACTTGGAACATTCAGAGGCTCCCTTGCAAAGTTATTTACCAAAATATGAAAAAAAAATCATAATTTCCATAACCTAAGTCCGAAACAAACTTTGATATCTGCACATGTGTCAAACATACAGGCACAATTCTTTTACCATGATAGAACCAGCAATACTGTCTTCAAAATGAGATATTACTTGGCACATTCAGATGCTCCCTTGCAAAGTTATTTACCAAAATATGAAAAAAAATCATAATTTCCATAACCTAAGTCAGAAACAAACTTTGATATCAGCACGTGTCAAACATACAGGCATAATTCTTTTACCATGTTAGAACCAGCAATACTGTCTTCAAAATGAGAGGTTACTTGGCACATTCAGATGCTCCTTTGCAAAAGATATTTACCAAAATATCAAAAAAAATCATAATTTCCATAACCTAAGTCTGAAACAAACTTTGATATCTGCACGTGTCCAACATACAGGCACAATTCTTTTACCATGTTAGAACCAGCAATACAGTCTTCAAAATGAGGTATTACTTGGCACATTCAGATGCTCCTTTGCAAAAGATATTTACCAAAATATAAAAAATCATAATTTCCATAACCTAAGTCCGAAACAAACTTTGATATCTGCACATGTCTACAACATACAGGTACAATTTTTTTACCATGTTGGAACTATCAATACTGTCTTCAAAATGAAGTATTACTTGGCACACTGACATGGTCCCTTGCAAAATTATTTACCAAAATATGAAAACAATCATAATTTCCATAACCATATAACCAAATAACTAATACATGTTAGTGTGGAGTATGTGCATATTGTTAACAGATAATAATTATTCTCGAAAGCTGGATACATAAACAAAAACTTATAATAACCATCACTGAAACCTGTGCTATAGATAACCTATACTTGTTGCACCGTATCAGCAGTCTGACCATGTATGCAGAAGCACTTCCCTGGTACACAAATGAATTATTTCCACTGCCAACATCTTCATTAGTACATGGTATACACATGTCCATAAATGAAACATTCACCCAAATGACCCCCCTCAGGAAAATGTTGAGATACGCACAATCACCAAAATTATATAGATATATATATATATATACACGTGTGAACAATGTATATATGTGTAAGTACATTATGTACATACATATATAGCCATATACACATCCACAAATTATATATATTATACACACACACAGGAAGAAAAAAATCAGGGGTTTAGAAGGATAGGCAGTTAATGAAGAATGAACGGTGTTGTTTGCAATGACTCCAACCACAGAAAAAACACAACCTGGCTTGTACACTCATCAAGGTGATAATGACTTCTACTTATGTGAATAACAGTGACAGCAGCTGAGACTTTTCCCAGAAAAGTGATAATGACTCACTGCTATATTGTAACTGCACGTATTGCTAATGTGATAGTGACCTTCCTTTCATTACTGCAAAAGTATGCATGCTGAGACACAGGTGATAATTGCTGCACATAACCTGTTGAGTTGGCATTCATTATATTACCTGGTGCAGTTGTTATGCAACACAGACACATGTAACATCAGTAAGGAGAAGACCCGAGTCAGTCCTTAGATATTACTGAGCCCTTCCTCCCACATAAATTCCACACACGACTGACAAAGCCATGAGAAATGCCCATACTGGATTTGAGCAGCTAAATGAGTTTATTCCAAAAGAAGGTTTAGCAACAGCCATATTGCAGACCATTCTTCTTGGTTTGCTACAGGGAGATGAGATGTTCTTTGAGCTTTCAAGAGAGTTGACCCTTCCTTGATTCAAACTATAGCATGTGCAACAATAATCCTGCAATCTGAGTTACTTATATATTATTGAAACAAAATAAATGAAGTGCAAATGTTCAGGGAGAATGTCTCACTGGAATTTTTTTTTTTCAAAGGAATATCCCAGAAATGAGTGTTTACATTCAGTCAGCAGTACATACATGCAGCTGGTTGATGATATAGTTATCAATACATTTTCTAGACAAAGGGTAGACATAAGGGTTCAGTGGAGAAGAAATACAAGGTAGCCATATTCACTTTGATATGTGGGAAAGAAGAAGTCAGTTGTGATAAAATGCATTCAAGATGGTTTCAATTTGAGGATTATCTTAATTAGCAGAACAATGGCAGGGACATGGAGCAAGTTATGTGGTCAGTATAGGAGTATCATCCATAGGTGGTGTCCAACTATTCAAACCATGTGAGAATGGCAGAAAAAGCAATTCAAAATGAATGACATATAAATCATTTATGTCTGATGTGACCGACATATACTGTCCCTCTCTCCTAGGGTTATAATAAGACAGAGGATATTAACGTGGGAGTGACATCCATAAACTATGTCAAACATATACTGTATATGTAGATATGAAAACCAGCATTTTGGCCTATGGCTGTTTGCTGTTAATTTTAGTAGTTTTAATTTATGTTAAGAAACACAGCAACATAAATGTACTATTTCCAGTGCTTTTCTTCTAAGGCTGAGGGGCAAAATCATGATATGAAAGATGTCTGTATCAGGATTTGTCATGTGCAAATAATAAAAGAAAATTCTCCCAGCAGTTTCTGGACATCAGGACAAAGCATAAAATAATAGTGGGACAAAGGCACTTATCCAATCAGGATTCTTTATACTTACTACAGAAATCTGTCCTGCAAGTAAAGAAATAGTGATTATATATGCTTGCATGTAATCAATCTCTCTATGCATAAATTGAAATGCATGTCTCAAACAGGACTTGGAAACTGGTATCTCAGAACAAGTGACCTGGATTTTACTGAAACTATTCTAAGAAATATGAAATAACCTTTAAATTAACCACATATAATTTGGAAACATACAGTACCCAGCAGAACTGCATGCCATCCAGGTTTTACTTTACACATAACTCACAGGAATGATATTGTGCTTTTCTATAGATCATTTATTTGGGACTGAAACATCAATCCAGTTCCATTTTAGACATATATGCCTGTAACTGTGACATTCAAAATACCAATTCTGTATTTCCTAAATAAGTCACAGACAAAATGTTACAGGATTAGTCACACTGGAGTACCTGCCTTAGTTGCAAGGCAAACACAATTTTCTTCACTTACTCTTACCACATACAATTTGCCACAATACATATTTTAAACTGGAACTCTTTACTGTGATCTATTCCTATAATTAAAGAGAAAATTGCCTGATAATTTACCTGTGAAAACCCTTAACAAGTGAATGATGGTTAATGCACATTTATAACATGCTTATAACACTATTAAAATACTTTCCATAGATACACTGGTACTATTTTCAAGATACACTGGTACTATTTTCACAGATTTGGTCCACAAACATGTCCATTGCTCCCTTCTCAAGGCAAACAAATATATTACCATCTAAACTAAATCTAAACTAAAACAGAATCTCTTGATTCCGATTAAATCTCAGCACCTCACAATATCAATAAATGAGTAACACGACTGGCACAAAAACCCAATAAATAGGCTGCCCAAGTTCACAAACGTATGCACTTAATTAGTGTGGATTTAAGGTCCAGTACACATACCTGCATACACACACACGCAAAACACTTTTCAACTGTCCCTGATTTCCACTGAAATGTTCGCTCTGCCCCACTTAATCCCTCTTAAAACTGGTTAGTTTTGGAGAAAAGTTATTGAATTCTACTTAATGACAACAGAGTAATAAACTTCTTTTGCTTCAGAAAATGCATATTAAATTCACATTCTGTTAATCTGTCAATGTCTCAAGTTAATAGTAACAATATGTTAAAAGTGTCCATATGTGTCCCCGATTTCACTGAAATTTGTTTCACACACACACACACACACACACACACACACACACACACACACACACACACACACACACACACACACACCTGCCTGCTTCCCGGCGTAACACTTTTCTCAAAATATAAAATATACTTTCAAAATGTGCAGTGCAACTGTCCTTCACAACTTCAACTAGAGATATCGCCTTGTTTTGAAGTTATTCGCTAAACAATCACATTAAGTAGTATTACCTTCCCTTCATTTTTGCTTAAATAAATTAAAAAACAGATGTGTGACGAACCCTTTAAGCGTGAAACAGACTTTTATGAAACAAAACTAACTGTTCTTCGATACAGGGTACAGTGAAAGGAATTAGTTCGCCTTCAGTGGTTGTTAACAAGATGTCGCCCTTACCTGTCCTTTTACCAAACTGGCGGAAAACTGCCTCATGACTGCTTCCACTGTGTATCCACTGGACCAGTCACGTGGCGTGAGAAGCTCCATGCATATGGCCCCTCCATCCAGCACATAGCCATTCTCTAGGCAGGGGCTCAGAACTCTTACAAAAGGCGGCGAAAATGGGAAATTGTCCGGGAAGGACAGGTTGAGCAGGATGAACTCTGTACTGGTTTCCTTCATGTCCTGCCAAAGTGCGGACTCCTTGTCTACTTGGTGTAACTTGACATTCCACTCGTATAGGTTGTCTTCCACCAGTTCCACCGTGATGAACTGATCCGTAAGCTTCGTCCTGCAACTCCTTCATCAGCCTTCTCGTCCTCACTTGACCGCAGTTCTGCCTGACGGGGATAAGTGAATGCTGCTGCGACACTGTGGACAGCTGCTGCACAGCGGTAGACGAGCTGCCTGTCTTATTGCCACCTTGCTGTCTTTCCTTACTTTCCTTGACGTTAGAATGTTTCTCCTTGTTGGATTGCTTGTCTTTTTGGGAATCGCCACTTTTCTTGTTCTTGTCGCCCTGGTGGATGATGTTTGTGTTGTCTGTGCCTGGGCTGTTATATTTATTGTTGCTCTTCTGATGCCCTCTGTTTCCCTTCAGCGACCCTTGATATCTCTTTCGTGCAGGTGTATCAACCCTATTTTCCGCAGCAGAGTTGCCATATTTACAGTACTGTAGAAGCGGCACTTGTTGACTGGGGAAATCAAGAATGATCGCAAAAAACAGTAACAAAAAGAAGCAGTTGCTGCACCACCGATACTATGTCTAGCTGTCTCCGTACTGCTTCACCTCCGCCTTAACGGATCATGTATCCCTTTCATCAGTCTGCTGCACCACTCGCTTCAATAAATGCATAGAAAATCGGCTTGCTATAGAGAAGCAAATACAGAGTGAATTGCAAGCCGATTTTCTCCGAAAACTGCAATATGAACACTATGCAACTCCATGCTGAAAATTAAGCTGACAAGGTAACTATCAAAGTTCAGTTACTTTTTCAACTTAATTTTCAACGTCCGAGTTATAATCGAAGTGCAAAGTTATGTGCGCTAGGAGAAGGCATTCGGGTATAACACCATGCAGTTACTATCGTCTCACAGCGCACTCGGGTGTAACCACAGAGGCACCATGAGACGGTAGTCGGGGTTAATGAGTTAAGATATTTTAATAACAGCCTGGACACTTTTTATTATAACAAATGTTTTGCTATACTGGCAGGCTAGAAGAGCATTAATGCCCGTGCTTGAAATATTTGTATGTATGTACGTAACCTCAAACCAACTGTTTGCACAGACATAGTATGATGCATCTGCTTCACTGCTATATGCTGCATTTCTGTAGACTGTTCAATCTATATCAAAATGCTAGATGTGCTTACTGTACCTCCAGAAGAGTCTGTGGTCCATACATATCCCATATTTTTCTTCTTCTGACATCAATACCTTTACCTCTGTGCTGAAACATAAAAAAATAATATAACTATTTATCAGAAACGTTAATTTCCTTCTCCTAAAATATATTCCAACTACAACAGCTGTGATTTACTCGAAGAAAATTTCACTCCTGGGATTCCGCTACATATCCATATAAAGCACAAGGGATAAAGTCTTCACAGTACAAATTACAGTTTAAAATACTCAGGACCTGTTTCTGCATAAATCAGCTTATGTTTAATAAACTAATTAATTGCAGGTACATCTTTTTATTTTATCTTAATTATTTATTTGACATTTTTACTGGGAAAGTCTGACTGGATAAAATGCCCTTTTCACCGGAGGCCTGGGAAAAAAAGCTCCACATTAACACAATATGTTTACAGCTAAATAAAATTATTGCAAAACCTAATACAGGAGAACATATTAACCAAGTAAAAAATTACAACTTCAGTTCATACAGTATGGACTTGTGCAAAATTTGGATAGAGGCAAGCTGAAAAAAAAAGACTGTCAACAGTTAAAGAAATTCACGTTACAGTTTAGAGATTACACTATGCACACAGAGTACATACTTTAGAATACAGCCTTTAAAAAATATATTTGTCCTTTGTCTAAGAGTTAGCTTGCATATGTTCAAACAGAAGGAATGAGGAATAAAAGGGGGTGTTAAAACATATTAGTTTACAAGAATAAAAAAAAAATTGCAAAAAAAAAAATTCTGACCTATCCTGCCATATAAAATACTTTAAGGTATATAGTAAAAGGTATGATAAACTGTACTGCAAAACTGAACTAAATGCACATGGCACAGAATGACAGACCGAACTAAATATATCAGAGGTTGAAAGAATGCTAAAAAATTAAGTCACTATTAAAGGCAATGGGTTATTTGCAAGTGATTTTTTGGTTTCCTTTTTTTATTTGAATGAATGCAATTCTTAAATCATGTTCTAGAATAAAAAAAATCTCTAATAAAGGCATTTAGGATGTCAGCAAGACTCTGCGTGTACTGTGTTTTGTTACCTACCGGGTTACATATGTTGATATCCTAGGATAAGTTGCCAACCTCGTCTAACTACACAGATACCAGACGTGTGGTCTCCCTCCCTCTGCCGTGAACATTTTCAAGAACCATCTTTTTGATCAGTCACATGAAAATCTCCTCTTTCCTTAATCTGCAACATCCACTACAGAGGCCATTATTATTATCTGTGTTTGTGAATGATGTGTGGTAACTTTGTGAACTATGTAAGCTTTATCCAGTATGAAGATGAATATGTCCTTTTTTCAAGATCAATCTCTGACTGATGGAAACTCTTCCATAAATGTTACTGTTGCCCTCCATAGCAACATGGGTTACTCTGCTTTATTCTTAAAGACAACTAATACCAAAATCATGCTACTTAGCACCTTGAATCTTGAAAATTCTTCTCAGTTATCAGGTCTGCTAATCATAGGTGTCACTTTTGATACCTTAGTTAAATTTGCTGTTCTTATTAAAAGAATTAGAATTAAATCCAATCAAACATTAAAGTATGCTGCCAGTGACATGGCACACTGGGAAAATGCTCCAATCATGACTCTGCCAATATGGAATCAACCAGCAACCCATTCAGTGAAGGAGCTGGTCAGGAAGTAAGCAGACAGAACTTGTTAACCCGTCTGGGTGCGAGGGGTGGGGTTAACAACCTGACTGGTTGCACTACTGACACCACGTGGAGGCTGTGATGTGAAAGAAGACCAAGGGCTTTAGAAAGAAATGCTTGATGGCTGCTTGATGTCAGTTTTCCATGCACAGCTCTTGTTCATGTTGAAAGATAGGCAAGTTGACTAACTGGACACCTGACAGTCAGTAGGTGACGGGGAAAAACATTCACATGAAAACAGCATAGTTTACAGGGCTGCTTCCTGCATGCCTTAGTAAGAATTAAAACGGAATAAGTCATGCTTTTCCCATCTCTTCTCTAGGTTTCATGTACTTTAATATTTCCTCCAATGTTTTTTTGGCAAACTTGAAACTATCTGCATTCAAAAAACACAGTGTATGGTCAGTCATGTTCACAGAAGTCATCATTTCATGTCTGTTACCTCTCTTGTATGCCCGGCATTACTAGTTAAAGTTTTGCTCATAAGCTTCTTTATTTCTTCACTGTCTTAAGGTCCCTCATTATTCTACACTCCACTATGTATTCTCTTTTACAGAGTATCTGATGTTGCATCAGTGTCTACTTCTAACTCAAATCATTATAATGTCTCTGTATCCACATTTGTAAGTGTGCCAGGTTTATGGAATGCCCCGCCAACTCAATAGGTAAACTCACTTTCATTAATTGTCTCAGCTGAGGTCTTATTTCTCTGTAGCTGCTGGGTAACCTTGACTCTGATGCTTTGATAAGATCATCTACCCTAAAACTTGCACTCCTACTTGACTGTGCTCTTTAGTTCTTTTGTTCCTCTTCTTTCTAGCATCCTTTTCCCAATATACCCAGCATCCCTCCTCAGCACATGTCCAAACCAACGCAATCTCGCCTCTCTTGCTTTGTCTCCAAACTGTCCAACTTGAGCTGACCCTCTAATATACTGATTCCTAATCCTGTCCATCCTAGTCACACCCAGTGCAAATCTTAACATCTTTAACTCTGCCACATCCAGCTCTGACTCCTGCCTTTTCGTCAATGCTACAGTCTCCAACCCATATAACATAGCTGGTCTCACTACCCTCTTGTAGACCTTCCCTTTCACTCTTACTGGTACCCATCTATCACAAATCACTCCTGACACTCTTCTCCACCCATTCCACCCTGCCTGTACTCTCTTCTTCACCTCTCTTCCACACTCACCATTACTATGAACTGTTGATCCCAAGTACTTAAACTTATCCACCTTTACCAACCCTACTCCCTGCATCCTCACCATTCCTCTACCCTCCCTCTCATTTACACACATATATTCTGTTTTAGCCCTGCTGACCTTCATTCCTCTCCTCTCTAAAGCATATCTCCACCTCTCCAGGGTCTCCTCAACCTGGCCCCTACTCTCACTACATATAACAATGTCATCTGCAAACATTATAGTCCACAGGGCCTCCTGTCTAATCTAATCTGTCAATCTGTCCATCACCACTGCAAATAAGAAAGGGCTCAGAGCTGATCCTTGATGTAATACCACCACCACCACCTTAAACGTATCTGCCACTCCCACTGCAGTCCTCACCAATGTCACACTACCCTTGTACATATCCTGTACCACTCTTACATATTTCTCTGCCACTCCCGACTTCCTCATACAATACCACAACTCCTCTCTAGGCACCCTGTCATATGCTTTCTCTAAGTCCACAAAGACACAATGCAACTCCTTCTGACCTTCTCTGTATTTCTCCAACAACACCCTCAGAGCAAATATTGCATCTGTAGTGCTCTTTCCTGGCATGAAACCATACTACTGATCACTAATCATCACCTCCCTTCTTAACCTAGATTCCACTACTCTTTCCCATAACTTCAAGCTGTGACTGATCAATTTTATCCCCCTGTAGTTACTGCAGCTCTGCACATCACCCTTATTCTTAAAGATAGGTATCAAACCACTTTTTCTCCACTCCTCAGGCATCCTCTGACTTTCCAAAATTTAATTAAACAATCTGGTTAGAAATTCCACTGCCATTTCTCCTAAGCACCTCCATGCTTCCACTGGTATGTCATCTGGGCCAACAGCTTTTCCATTCTTCATCCTCTTCATAGCTGTCCTTACTTCCTCCTTGCTAATCTGCTTCACTTTCTTATTCACTATCCCCACATCATCCAACCTTCTCTCTCTCTCATTCTCTTCATTCATCAGCCCTTCAAAGTACTCTTTCCATCTACTCAACACACACTCTCCTCACTTGTGAGTACATTTCCCTCACTGTCCTTTATCACCCTTAATTGCTGCACAACTTTCCCAGCTCTGTCCCTCTGTCTAGCCAATCGGTACAGGTCCTTTTCTCCCTCTTTAGTGTCCAAACTCTCTATATGCCTTATTCCTTGGCCTTCGCCACCTCTCTCTTTGCCATGCGCCTCATCTCCTTATACTCATGTCTACTTTCTTCATCTCTTTGACAATCCCACTTCTTCTTCGCCAGCCTCTTCCTCTGTATACTCTCCTGTACTTCCTCATTCCACCACCATGTCTCCTTGTCCTCCTTCCTCTGTCCAGATGTCACACCAAGCACCTTCCTAGCAGTCTCCCTTACTAGCTCTGATGATTATGCTAATTAAGATGATGTCACTGAATGAGGCTATTTAAATGGTTTTGGTTTTTAATGCAAATTTTAAACCTGATAAAGCATGTTGTGGGAAAGCTGTTGAGCTAGTTGCTTGGAAGTTTATCTGTGAAGTACCTGAAAGTTTTTTGAGACATTCTTAATGTTGAATTACATCCAGCCATGACAACATGGTACCAATGTCTCCATGAAGAGATGCCTGTCATATCTACAACCCCAAATGTGTGGTCCGTTTATAGGTTCATAGGTAGGTACTAGGCTATCGATCCAAAGGCCTAAGTAAACCTAGCCAATAAGGTTCCCTGGCTTACGCCACCCAAGAAAGTTATTCTCCTGTGCCCCTGTCGAGCAGAGCCACAGAAGTGATCCCTGGGGTGTATTTCCTATTTTCCATCCACTCATGAAGATTTTTCTTGAAGAGTGCTAATGAGGAACTTGAACTTTGCTTGACGTAGATGGGTAGCTTGTTCCAGAGTGTGGAAAGTCTCTGAGACAGGAATCTATCCCTCCAGCATGTGTTGTTTATTGAGGTTTAGGTCCCTAGAGCGTGTAGCGCGGAGGGATTGGGATTTCTTTAGGTGTAGCATATCCAACAGCTCTGGGTTTGATGTAGCTTTATATGTTAGGCAGAGATCACCTTGGTGTAGACAATATGCTACGGAGTAAAGATGAAGTTTTTTGAGACCGTCAGTGTAGGGCTTCTGTTTGAGGCCATTAATCCTCTTCGTGAGGTACTTCTGTGGCCTTTTCAGCTGCTGCAGATGTCTTGTGAGGTACATTCCAAAAGGGGTGTTGTACTCTATAATGGGTTTAATGAGTGTCGAGTAGAGGGGAACAATGACCTCTTTTTTCCTGGATGTGAACCCTTTTGTGATGAGGTGTGCCATGTAGAAGGATTTCCTGACTACTGTGGTAATGTGATTATCAAAGGAGAGACTACTGTCCACCTGGGTCCCAAGGTGGTCTATCACACATTCAGTGTTAATTAGACTGCTGCCTATGTGGTAGTTCATGGGTACAGAGATTTTACCAAAGGGGATGACAATGCACTTTTTGACATTGAGCTTGAGGCCATGGCTTTGACACCAGGCACCTGTCTCAGTGATGCCCTTTTGTAGGACGTCCACATCATTTGGGGATTCAACTATGGCTCCTAGTTTGTAGTCATCTGTGAACTTCGTTAGCCAAAGGCCTTCTGTGTTAGCCTGTACTTCAGAGAAGTAGATACCAAATAGGAGATGTCCCAGGACTGAACCCTGTGGTACTCCACTTGTCACTGGTTTGAAGTCAGATTTGGAGTCTGCAACTTTTACAGTGTGGGTTCTGTCAATGAGCCAATTGGCAACCCACCTTGTGATGTAGGGATTTATACCTAGTTAAGTGAGTTTAGATATAATTCCAGAGTGGTATATGGTGTTGAAAGACTTGGCAAGGTCAAGATAGGCTGCGTGACCCACCTTACCCTCGTCTACTGCTTTGGTGACTGCCTCAAAGAAGTCGATCAGGTTCAGGAGGCATGATCTGCCTTTCACAAAACCGAATTGGGTGGGGTCCAGAGTTTGGAGGTTACCAATGTGTTTGTTTATGAGTTCCATAATGATACTTTCCATGGACTTACAGACCAGGCTCGTCAGGACGTAAAACGTAGCCTGGGATGTTGTTCGGTCCCACAGATGCTGTGTTTTTGGCTTTAGAGAGTGCAGCTTTTACCTGCATAGTTGTGATTACAGGGACTTTGAATTCTTCCTGTATAGATATGGGCCCTTTAGGGAGTGAGAGCGGGGTAAAGTTAGCACTGAACCTATCTGCCAGGATGTTAGCAATATCAGTTGGTTCGGTAATTTTCATGCCGTTGTGCTGTAACTCAGAGCAGATCTGGGTGTTGCCATTGAGATTCTTGACATAGCTATAGAATGCTTTGTGGTTGTCCCTAGAATCAGTGATGATTTTGTTTTCGTAGCTAGCTTTGGAGTATCTTATAAGAGATCTCAGCTTTTTACTGTGGATGACCAGGGAACTCCTCCACTCATGGGATTTTACTCTCTTTTCCAACAGTTTCCTCCTTCTGCTGTAGAATTTGTTTATGGCAGGGGACCACCAGACTGGCTTCCTTTTTTTGGAGGATAGCATCTTGGTTCTGTTTGGGATAGCATGATCCATGCACTCGTAAGTGCTTATAGAGTGCATCTGTGTAGGATTCAGCAGTCGTAACTGTATTGTTCTGCATGGGTGTCATGAAGTTCGCCACTTCTGTCTTAAGAAGCATGAAGTTGGCTTTGGAGACATTTTTTACCATGGTTTCCTTAATGGAAGGTGGAGGCGGGATGTGGATATCTAGGGTGATTAGCTTATGGTCAGATCTGACCAAAGAGGAATTGACTTCAGGTGTGGAACACCGGTCACTTATGTTGGTAATGACCAAGTCTAGGATATTGTTGCACCTGGTGGGGGTGTGGATAAGCTGATCCAAGGCATTGGAATTTATGAATTCCAGACAGTGTTGAGTGAAGGAGTTGGTGCATGAGTAGTTTTCCCAGTTAATGGTGGTGTAGTTGAAATTGCCCATTATTAGGGTGCTTGGTTGAACCCTAATATTTTTCAGTACATCAAGAAAAGAGGAGTGGGAATCTTGGGGCATGGTGGGGGATCTGTAGCAAGCTACAATTTGGATTGCAGTTTTGCAGAGAGTTAGTTGCACATGGATAACCTCGGATGCATTATGCTGAGCAACTAGCCTGGAGGTATGGATATCCTTAATGAATATGGACACACCTCCGCCTTTGGTGTTCTGGTGCACGTTAGGTGGCTGAAAAGTGTGGTATGAGTTATAGCCTGGTAATGCAAGGGTGCTCTCTGGAGCCTTGAACCAGGTCTCAGTCACTGCACAGATATTGATGTTCTCCATTTTAAGGCGTGCCTCAAGGGACTGCATTTTGAGATTTAGACTTCTAGCACTGAGTAGCATTACCCTCAGTTTTTGCTTGCCTGGTCCTGTTACGGTGGTGAATTTGTCATTTAAACCTTGCCTAAGAAAGACACTATAGGGGCAGCAAGAGCCTTAGCCAATATCCGGAATCCAAGGGGTGACAGGTGCAGGCCATCTTTAACAAAGCATCGTGGTCCGTCGACCATGTCGTCCCAGGCAGACAGATACTGGATACCATTAGAATGACACCAGAAGCTTAGCCAATTGTTGAAGTCAATCATTTTGTCCTTGTACTGAGGTATCATTCTGGGCAATGGCAGGATGCTACTCAGGGCTAGGGTCATACCTGCCTGGGCTACATGATCGGAGAGCTCTTCCATGTCTCTTTTCACATAAACCAGGGAGATATGTCTCAGGTCATTCACATTAACATGGACAATGACAGAGTCATATTTGTACTTGTTATGGAGTGACCTGAGTGCGAGGGTTATGTGGCGGATCCTGGCACCAAACAGGCAGCTGACAGTAACCTTCTCCTTGTTTAGCCTGATGAGTGTGCCTGACTATAGAGTCACCTATGACTAGTGTGTGTTGGGTATGTTGTTTTGCCTTATGGGCTGTGGTTAAGTGGCACACTGAGTCTGTGGGCTGTGTGTCATTTGGGTTGTGTTTGGGGAGTGGAGGTTGCTTGCATTTCTGCTTTGGAGGTCTCTGTTGCTTCAGCAGATTATTACTGAGAGCCTCCGCAAATGTTTTAGTGTTTCTATGTGTGGATTTTGGTGGTGTAGGCTTAGTGGGACTATGTGATGAGTGTGGTGTGGTGCAAGTGTTTACCTTCTTCTCTCAACTGTCAAGCTCAGTCTTGGTTGATGAGAGCGTTATCTCCAGTTTGGCTAGATAAGTGCATCTCTCACAGGTTGTAGTGTTGGGTGGTAGGAGGAGAGGGATGTCTGTGTACATAAATTGCTACACTGCCCCATGATGCCCAGATTCATCAGATATACACGAGAGAACACTGGGAGCTGACCCTTGGACATGCCTGAATAAAAAAATATTTTCCACTAGACAAGTGAGGAAAGTGAGTACAAGAGCTGTTTTTCTCTAGGTAATGAGGAAGGTTGAGTGCTGTAGTAATTTGCAGCTTATTTAGTGCTTACAACAAGTTCTGAACAAGTGATGAGCACGAATAAGCAAATTCAAGTGCTAAAACTAAGAATCTGCATCTGAACTAGACTAGTTCCAGGAAAGAAACAAGTGCAAATGCAGGATTTTAAATCAGGAAGTTGAGAGAGATGAAAAACTGCCCAAATGGAAAATAACTACAATTTCTGGGCCAGAAACCACTCCTTATGTGGTAGATAGGTTACCTAGTGCTTACCACTCCCACTGATACACTAGCAGGCTTCCCTCCAACACAGACAGGCTTGGGGGGCTCAGAAGCTTACAAAGAGTCCTGGATATAGGAAGTCTGTATCTGGACTAGACTAGTTACAGGAAAGGAAGGAGACAAGTGTAATTTTTTTGTTACAGTTAGGCAGAACACAGGGAGATTCTAGCAAAGTTTTTTTTTTTGTAAAGGAAAGGGAGAGGGGAGAAGCAGAAAATAACTCAAGGTTAGGAAACTAAGTGGGTTGGCCTTCTCAAATGTTCTCTCTGTATTAGGTAGAATGAGCTAATGACACTAGACTGGGAGAAGTGTCCCAGATCAAATTTACAGTAGGGGAGGGCAATTGCAAAGCCACCAAGTATAACAGCAAGACACCAACAGGAAGGAAGAGTGGGGAACAATACTAAAGCTACTAGCCTACACTCTTTTAGACAGTAAACACTACAGAAATGTTTATCACAGTAGAAGAACAGCAGTGAGCGACAAAATGAAAGTTTTAAACAAATAAAGGAGCCAGGAGACTCTATAGAATGCTTTTAACTGCAGACAAATCAGTTATATGATACACTCCTTGGCAAGGAAATCAGAACAAACAAATAGGTGCTTAACAAGTACAGACAATTTCCTGTTAATACCTTTTACACAGTGAAACTAGCTAAAACGCTTTACAAAGAGTGTGACAGTAAAAATGTATTTATCAGGCCCTGTAAGGCAAAAAAAAAATTAGTTTAACCATGCAGATTAGTTAATAACAATAAAATACAGTATAAAGTATGCAGCAGGCAATAAAAAGTGCTATATATAAATTGCTAGAAGCAATTACCAGTAAAAATAAGCCATAAAAACAGGATACTTATTGATGTATATCTCAGATCAGAGTTGTAGTCAGAGTTGTAGTCAATGTCCCTCCTCCACTTAGCTCAGTGTGTATAACATAACATTGCTGGTTTTGCCATGTTCCAAGAACTGTGTGAAAAAATGGCACAGGTACCTTGAGGGTTACTCAGACATTCTGCTGCTGGATTGCCAGAGTGACTTGAGGGTGGATAAGAAGGAACATGATTATGCTGATGTACAGAGGGAAATCATTGTTGAGAGAAAGCAGGCACCACCTCAGTAAAAGAGGAGAAAAATGAACAATGAGACCTTTCATACTACTACTGAAAGGTGTCATGTGTATGCCACCCTGAAATACTTTCATGCCACTGCATACCATCATTACACATACTGTGTCTGCTCACTTCTGAGGTACACACAAGTTTTTTTGCAACTTGAACATGTTTAGGGGTCTTCATTCCTTGTGTTTAGTAAAGCTGTGGATTTACATATTGAACCTCATCAGCTCTTTGGTACAGGCTCTAATATGGCAACTCCACATGCCCTCCAGCTCTTGTCGTTATTTAGCCCCAGTGTCCCTGTGATCTTCTGAATTTGGTGGTTCTCCTGTTTGACATGACAGGCCCTTTGGAGTGAAGGGCTGGTGGTCTTCTTATGTGACATTTCAATCTGATTAACCGTCTAGATAATTAGGTGTTGATCTTTGTCTATCCCTATGCTTCTTGTTACCTCAGCAGACAGCAGCACCATCTGGTGGCTCACATTTTATACTACTGCTTGTACCCAATGCTGCATACAGCATGCACCCTACATACACAAGTACACACATTTCTAATATCATGTAATAGATTGCCTTTCTCCTTTAAAATTCCACATATGTAGCTCAAAATCCCACATTTATAGATCTGCTCCCCACTACTTACTGACTAATTTCCAGGTCACAGGACCACTGTACTCCTGCTTACAAAGCTCTTACAGATGTACAGTAGAGAGTTGATTATCAAAACTAATTGGGACCTAGGGTAGTTTGGATAATCAAACATATAACTGAACCAGATAAAAAAACTCCTAAAATCTTGTTTTTTTCTGCATGCAAGGAATATACTTTTCAACCAGTCAGCAATTCCAGTGGACAATAAAGAATATTTTTCACATGAGTAGGCTACAAGCTCAAAAAACATGCACAAGCAAATATGTACAATGTTTACATGTTCAGACTCTATGATTTTTCCTACCTGAAAAGGTTGTGTTTTGGATAAGAAGTTATGTACCTACCATAACGTTCCATGTTAGTTGTCTTCTTCTCGCCTTCTTTCTTGCTGGTTGGGTTTGGAGCCGCTACTCGGACATCTTCAAAAGCTCGAGAGCTACTTACTGGCTCGAGGCCCCCCTATATCCCATGATGCCTGGCACTAGATACCCAGATCTCGTTTGGCAAGTCTAACTGCAGACATAATAATAATAATAATAATAATAATAATAATAATAATAATAATAATAATACAGGAATCCTGTCCTAGAATGCATAAATCCTACTGGAGAGACTACTAGTCAGAAAGAATAGCCAGAGAAGACTCAGCCAGTGAGAAAAACATAAGGAACTCTTCTCGGTCTACTAGGATAGGGGGATGGAGGGTGGGACGCAAGAAAGAAGGCAAGAAGAAGACAACTAACATGGAACGTTATGGTAGGTACATAACTTCTTAATGTTAAGTTGTCTGATTCGCCTTCATTCTTGCTGGTTGGGACAGCATCCCTAGCACCTCAATCCTGGGTGGCTCATAGGAACAGAGTCAGAACAGTGGAACCAAAATCAGCTCTGCTCCTGGAGGCCACGTCCAGCTTATAATGTGAAATAAAGGTATGAGGATTGGCCCATGTAGCTGCCGCACAAATAGTTTCCATTGGCAATCTTGCCTGAAAAGCCACTGAAGTACCTGGAGCTCTAGTGGAGTGACCTTTTGGTTTAGCAGGAAGCTCTTTATTCCTTAGCTGATATATAAATGTAATGATAGATGTCAACCACCTAGATAAGGCTATTTTCGACACAGGTAGACCTTGTTTACCCTTAGCATAGGACAGAAACAGCTGGTCTGATTTTCTTATTTGCTTAGTTCTATACAAGTAAAAGCGTAACTGTCTATGAACATCCAACTGATGCAATTTGTATTCCGCCTTGTTGGAATAATTTGGAAAAAACACAGGCAAATCAATAGACTGATTCAAATTATTGTCAGAAGAAACCTTTGGAAGGAAGGAAGGATTAGTCCTGAGAGACACTCTGTCATTGTGGAACACTAGATAAGTATGGCGAACACAAAAAGCCTGAAGCTCAGAAACTCTTCTAGCTGAAGTAACTGCAACCAGAAGAAAGGTTTTCCAAGAAAGAAACTTCAAGGAACAAGAAGCTGCCGGTTCTAAGGGGGCAGTATCAGGGAAGCTAAAATCAAATTTAGATCCCACGGAGGTGGGGGATCTCTCACCGGGGGCCTGAGTAAAGTAGTCCCTTTGAGAAAAGCTTTACAAAGCTTATGGGACATAATACTAGTATCCGATAGACCTGCATGAAAGTTTGAAATTGCAGCTAACTGAACTCTAATCATGGCAGAAGACGATCCAGCACGAAAAAGTTCCGTTAAAAAATCCAAAATATGGTGCACAGGGGCTGAAAAGGGATCTATATTCCTAGCCTCTGCCCAGAAAGAGAAACATTTCCACTTACTAGCATAAGTCTTTCTAGTGGTAGACTTGTGCGGTGATAAGATGATTTCACACACCGAGTGGGAGATGTTCGGAAGCCTTGCTAAGGTCGGAAGTGGAGCAACCAAGCAGTGAGCTGGAGAGATTGAAGGGATTGGTGCAGCCTGCCCGATTGATGGATCAGGAGGTCTGGAACTGGGTCCAGGGCTGCTCCAGAAGGTAATGATGCAGGAACGGGAACCAAATTTGTCGAGGCCAGTAAGGGGCAATGAGGATCATCTTGCATCTCAATGTGGCAGCTTTCTGTATTAATTTGGGAACTGAGGGAATGCATAAAGAAGTCCCTGAGGCCAATCGTGAACTAGAGCGTCTCTGGGGGAGTGTCCGGGAAGAGGGAGGAGAGAGAAGAAATTGTTGCACTTGCTGTTGAAGGGGGTGGCAAAAAGGTCGCAGCAAGGCTGACCCCATTTGCGGAAGATTTGGTCCGCCACTGTCTGATTGAGAGACCACTCGTGAGGCATGAGAATTGCTCTTCTCAGCCTGTCCGCTATACAGTTGGACTTCCCAGGGATGTGCACTGCTATCACAAACCGTTGGGAAGAGATCGCGCATTGCCAGAGTCTGAGCGCTTCTCGACATAGGGGGTAGGACCTGGTTCTGCCCTGCTTGTTGATGTGCCACACTACCGACATATTGTCTGTCTGAATTGCAATGGTCCCGGTAGGAAGAGAGTTGTGAAGAGCTTGCAACGCCAAAAGCATGGCCCTCATCTCCAAGACATTGATATGCAGATGGTACTCGTGAGGCTGCCAGGTGTCTTGGACTGTTCTGCCCTGAAAATGCCCCCCCCCACCCGATCAGGGAGGCATCCGTGGTCACCGTAGCCACTGAAGAAGGAAGAGCAAATGGTCTGCCCTGGGGTACTGATGGGGAAACCATCCACCAAGCAAGTTGGTTTTTGCATGTCTGTGTGATCATTATTTTGTGAGACATTGGAAGTTGCTGGAAAGACCATTGGGTGAACAGCATCCACTGAAGAATCCTCATATGAAAACGAGCGAGGGGGACTAGTATGATAGCCGCTGCCATGAGACCCAAGGTCTTTAGGACGAATCTGGCCTGAATTTTTTTGCATCCTAATAAGACCTGGACATGTCGACGAATGTGTAGCACTCTGTCTAATGGAAGTCTCGCTGACATGTCCTTTGTATTTAAGTTTGCGCCTATAAAGGTAATAGATTGACAAGGCGACAATGCAGACTTTCCGAAATTTATTGTGATGCCTAGTTTGGAGCAAGTTTGGATGGTGTAGTCTCTGGCTCGCAGCAGGTGATGCCTGGTGGTTGCAGTAAGGAGCCAGTCATCTAAATATGGAAACACCTGGAATCCTTGCCATCTCAGCTGAGGTAACTACTGCCAAACATTTAGTGAACACCTTGGGGGCTGTGGTGAGACCAAAGGGCAGAGCTCTGAAATGATAATGACTGACTCCCAGCCGGAAGCGGAGAAATCTTCTGGAGCGTCTGTCCATTTTGATATGGTAGTACGCGTCCTAAAGATTTATGGAGCACATCCAATCGTCCTGACCCAGAAAGGGTAAAATGGACTGTAGCATGACCATCTGGAACTTCGTTCTTTGAACAGACCTGTTTAGTCTGCTGAGATCCAGGCTGGGTCTCCAGTCCCCTGTCTTTTTTGGTACCAAAAAGAACCTCGAGTAAATTCCGGATCTTTGCTGGTCTGCCGGGACTGGCTGGATGGCTCTTTTTCTTAGCAGTTTTGAAATTTCTTGAACTGCCTGATCCCTTATATTGGGTGGAACATCTGTAAGGGATTTATTGGGAACATAGGGAGTGCAAAAGAAAGGGATTTTGTAGCCTTTGGATATGATAGACAGTACCCATTTGTCTTGTGTTATACTTTGCCAGGCTTTTGGCTATAGCGATAATCTTCCTCCGACTACCTCCGAAGATGGACAGCCGGGCAGCACCTCAGGGATGCTGAAAGGGCTTGTCAGAGAAAGATTCTCTTTGGCCCTGATTTTGCAGACCCCCTCTGCCCAGAGGGCAGCGTCTATTGTTGTTCCCTTCTCTGCCCCTGGAGGGGAACTCTCCACGTGTGTCAGACACGGCTCCCTGGGGTTTCTGGAACAACATCTTCCCACTCTTCTGACCCTTGGGATACGGTCTTGAAGGAGTGGAAAAACAGACTCCCAAAGCCGAGAGAGTCTTGCCTTCCTGCTCACACCTGGTAAGGGTATCCTTCACCTGTGGTCCACAAAAAGCAAAACCATCAAAGGGTGTTTGTGAAAGACACCCTAAAGGGTTCCGCAAAGTTACATAACCGCATCCAGGCATGCCTCCTCAAGGCCATGCCTGTGCCTGCGGCCCTACTCGCACCATCGGCTGCATGAGAGATGAGCCGCATGGAGGAGTTTACTACCGAATTAAGAGTCGCCAGCTGGGAGGCAACCTTAGTCTGGGCCCCCGCAGCTGATGGATCTTAAAGGGCATCTCCTAGATCTTTAAGGAGATCCCTTTGAAGGCGGGTAAAGTGGCACAAGTAGTTCAGCGACCTCATGGAGAAGGTCGCTGATGCAAACATCCGCTTCCCATATCTGTCCATTGTCCTAGATTCCTTATTAGGGGGATGGACAGACGAAGATGTTTCAGCCAACTCCTTTTTTGTGGCCGCTGCTACCACCATGGCATCAATGGGAACACTCTTAGTCAGAAATTGCTTGTCTTGTGGTGCAGTAATAAATTTTGTGGGTCTTCGGGTGGTTGGTTCCACTGTGTCTGGGGCTGACCACGCCTTCTGAGCCATGACAGACATCAGTGGATCGAAAGGCGGAGACACCCAGGAGGTGGAGGGTCAGGAACCAAACGCGTCCAGGAATACCGACTCATCCTCGGAAGGGTTAAGGGTAGTCCAGTTCCCCCTCTACCTAAGTATCTCAAGGATGTCTGAGAAAGAGACGTTCTCAGAGGGGGATCTCGGGGACCCTTCCAAATCCTCCAAGTCGGTATCTGAAGTGACAGACTCATGGGAGTCAACATGCTTCCTCTTGCATTTTGTCTTTAGAGGGGGCTCCCCTGAATGATCAGGGGAGGCCTCGGAAGAGGAAGATACACCCAATGGGGTGCCCTGGTGCACTTGTTCCCCACGCTTGGGGTCTGGAGGAGGGGCAGAGGCAGATACAGGCACCATGGGGGGAGGAGCCGATGAGGCTGACCGTGAAGCTGACTCAGAGGCCAGCACACTCCTCATGACCTCGAAGGCGCCCTTTCCCGATACCGGAGAAGGCACCAGCACCGAAGAGACCGGGATCCTTCTCAGCACCAAGAGAGACATCTCCGAGGCCGATGTAGGAGCCAAACTCACCTGCGCCGAAGCTCCGAGAGGGAGAACGGGGTCGGACAAGGGTCCGATGCCACTCGCCCCCTCAGAGCCGACGAGGGAGTTCCGGCGCCCAGATCCCTCCAAGGACAACACCATGGATGAGATCGGAGCCAACTACGGAACCGAAAGGGTAGGTATCGGCACCGACTGTTACGCGATTCCGAGCCCCAGCAAGCTCCGGCTCCGAACTCAAGGGATGAGTCGAAGGAGGAAAGTACAGTTGTGTACACCTACCATAAATGTAGATGTTCGAGTGTCTTCACTGTTGCAGTCATAACTGTAGGGTGTTCCTGCCGGCAGGCAGACCAAGGTCGGCCAGAATTCCAAAGTCTGGGTCCGGCATCGGCTGTACCAGCAAGTACCCTGACGTCAGAGCGCAGAGGTACATAGCTGACAGCTGATGCCATCTTCTCCAGCCTTTCTTGCCCCAGATGTCAGAAGCTCCCCAAAATATCCAAAAGGTGTCCCAAAGGAAACACAAATACACCGCAAAGGAAGAGGAGATAGAACAAACAGAAAACAAGAGGGGAATGGTGGGAGGGAAACCCTGACTGCAACAGTGAAGACACTCGAACATCTACATTTATGGTAGGTGTACACAACTGTACTATGTTCTTCGTGTTTCACTGTTGCAGTCATAACTGTAGGGTGGAATCCCAAAGCTGTGAAGGAGGGTGGAGGTTATGCAGAAGAAGGGGCAGCCAGAAGACCCTGCAAGACAGCAGAGGCAAACCCTGCCCTAGACTTAGAATACAAAGGAAGATTATAATGCTTAGAGAAGGTATGCACTGAACTCCAAATGGCAGCTTCCAAAATGTCCTTGGTAGGAACTCCTCTGAGAAAAGCTGCTGAAGTGGCAGCTGCTCTAGTAGAATGACTTCTAACAGTGCCTGGAATCTGTTTCCCAAAATGAGAGTAACAAAACCTTATTCCATGAGCAATCCATTTGGAAATAGTTTGTTTAGAAATAGCCTTGCCTAGAGAACTGGCGGCATAAGAGATAAGCAATTGATCAGATTTCCTGAAATCTTTAGTTCTGTCCAGGTAAAATCGTAGTTGTCTGTGTACGTCCAATGAATGGAAAATCCTTTCCCCTTTGTTTTGAGGATTTGGAAAGAAAGTAGGAAGGTGAATAGTCTGATTTAAAGTCACTTTAGAAATCACCTTAGGCATAAATGTAGGATTGGTCCTCCAGGCCAGTAAGATTCCACAGCCATGAGAGCTTGCAACTCTGACACCCTTCTTGCAGAAGTCAATGCTAATAAAATAGCTGTTTTCCAGGATAAGAACTTGACATCCGAAGCAGCAGCAGGCTCAAAGGGAGGTAAAGTAAGCTTCTCCAAAACATAATTAAGATCCCAAGCAGGAACAGGAGGAGTTCTGGGAGGTCTTAAATTCTTAGCCCCTCTCAAGAATTGTCTCACCAGTTGATGAGAAAAAAGGGGGGGATCAGTGTTGAAATGAGCCGAAATAGCAGAAGCATGAATTTTGATGGAAGAGAATGAGAGGCCTTTAAGCAAGAGTTCAGAGGTAAAGTAAAATGGAGGAAATATCAGGTAGCAGAGGATCAGAACCTCGATCCTGCATCCAAATTCAAAATCTTTTCCATTTAGAAGCATAAGATTTTCTAGTGCTAGGACGCCTAGCTTCCAAGAGAACATCCAAAACTTGTTTGGGAAGAGCAGAAGGAATCAAAGGCCTTTGTAGAGCCAGGCTGCCAGGCAAGGAGTCTTGATTTGAGAGTGTAGCATCTGACCCTGATGTTGGGACAGAAGGGAAGGAGACAGAGGCAGAATCAAAGAAGGTTCCAAGAACAGGTGTCTTAAGGTTCGATACCAGAACTGTCGAGGCCAATTTGGAGCTATCAGAATGATAATCTTGGGTCTGTCCTGTTTTATTTTCAGTAGCACCCGAGGCAGAAGAGGAAGAGGAGGGAAGGCATATCCCGAAAGATTCCTCCAGCTGAAAGACAGGGCATCCACTTTCCATGCTGTTTTGTGGAAGGACCTGGTGCAAAATAGAGGCAACTGATGACTGAGATGAGATGCAAACAGATCTATCTGAGGACAACCCCAAACTGATGTAATCCTGTTGAATAAGTTGGGGTCCAGCATCCATTCGTGGGGATCCAAAAGATTTCTGCTTAGGCTGTCTGCTAAGAGATTTTGCTTTCCTGGGATGAATTGAGCTTGAAGATGCAGGTTCAGATTTAGAGCTGTGTCCCATAGACTCATGGCTAGTCTGCAAAGGGGGTAAGAGTGGGAGCCCCCCTGCTTGTTTATGTACCACATGACTGTGGTATTGTCTGTACGAATCAGAATATGTCCTGGTTGCAAAAGTTTCTGGAAGGCTAGAAGAGCATGTTGGACTGCCAACATTTCCTTCAGGTTGATGTGCCAGTGAAGATGTTTCTTTGGCCAAGAGCCCTGCTGGCAGTTGTCTAGAAAATGAGCTCCCCAAGTGTAATCCGAAGCGTCTGTGGTTATGATCTGAGAAGGTTGAGGCAGACGAAAGGGGTTTCCTTCGTTTAAAGCACAAGTCCTGGACCACCAAAGGAACTCTTTTTGGAGGCAGGGAATTAGAGGTATCATTGTTTCCAGGCTGTGGTAATGCTGAGACCATACACTCTTTAGGTACCATTGAAGTTTTCCCATATGAAGCCTTGCATTTGGAATCAACAGGATGCAAGAAGCCATGTAGCCCAAAGCTTGCAGGAATTTCCTTGCAGTGAGCTGAGTCAAAGTAGCCAAGGTTTTGAAAATTGCTGCCAGTTGTACTTGCTTTTCTGGAGTCAGGAAGGCCTTTTGTAAGCTTGTGTTTAGAAGAGCTCCCAAAAAGGTCATTTGTTGAGAGGGGATCCAATGTGACTTTTTTGTGTTCACTGAAAATCCCAGTAGTAGGAGGAGACGCTGAACAAACTGCAGATGTTGAAGTAAAAGATCCTTGCTGTCCGCCTGGATAAGGCAATCATCCAGATAGGGGTAAATTTGAATCCCTTGGAGTCTGCAATAAGCTACTACTGGAGCCAGGCACTTGGTAAAGACTCTGGGCGCAGTAGATAAGCCAAAGGGCAGTGCAGAGAATTGAAAGTGTCTCGAGCCTGCCTTGAATCTGAGGTATTTTCTGCATTCCTGTCTGATGGGAATGTGTAAGTAGGCTTCCTTCAGGTCCAATGTTACCATCTAAGCATCCTGGGAGAGCATGGGAAGAAGTTGTTGCAGAGTGAGCATCTTGAATTTTGAGATTTCCAGAAAAGTTCTTAATACTGAGAGGTCCAGAATAGGTCTCCATGAGTTTTGTTTTCTTGGGACCAGAAATAGTCTTGAATAAAAACCCTTTCCCAGCTCTGGGAGTGGAACAGGTTCTATGGCTCTCATGGCCAATAAAGCGTCCACCTGATTTAAGGCCTCTGACCATTGATGTTTTGGCAGATCTGGCCAACCGTAAGACCTTGGCAGAGTATGAAAGTGGAATTTGTAGCCTTTTAAAATCACATCTAAAACCCATTTGTCCTGGGTGATATGCATCCAATTTTGGTAAAAAAGAGATAATTTTCCTCCGAGGAGCTTCCAGGCAAGAAGGACGTGTAGCCCAACAGAGGGAGTCACTGGGTCTGCTTCCTTTGTGATTGAGGTCTGTCTTCTCCCCTTCTAGGTGAAGAAGCAGTCCACTGTCTGGACCTATAAGAGGCCTGTGTCTGCGCCCGGCCTCTAGACCGTCTATATCTTCCCCTTTGAGGCCTGTCAGAAGTGGGAAAGGACCAATTTTTGGAGGGCCAATTTCTGGAAAATCTAGGAGGCTGAACTTGTAAAAAATCTTTGACAGTCTGCATAGATTTAGCTTTTTCCTCCATATTTTTAATAACCTCCTCAGCCCTGGACCCAAATAAAACATCATGTTGAACAGGGGCATCTAACAGTTTTGCCTTAACCTGCTCAGGTAAATTCTGCTCCCGAAGCCAAGCATGTCTTCTGATAACAGTACCAGAGGCTGCGGCCCTGCAAGAAGCTTCCAAGGCATCAAAACCACAATGTAAACTATGTTTGCTAACTTGTTCAGTTGCATGCAAAACATCCTGTAATTCCTTGTCCTCTGCACATGCAGGAAAGGTAGAAAGCCTTTGCTTTAAAACAAACAAAAGAAATTGCTGATACTTGAACATGTGAAACTGGCAATTTAAAGCTCTAATAGAAAGAGTAGCAGAAGTATAAACCTTTTTGCCCCACCTATCCAAGGCACGAGAATCCTTTTCAGAGGGAATAGGATTTTTAGATGAAGCGGCCTTAGCAGCTTTAGAACCCTGAGAAATAGTTTCAGGATCTGTAGAAGGGTTCTTAAATAAGAATTGATGGGAATCAGGGACTCTGTAAAATCTATCAGGCTTAGAAGGAGCAGGCGGCAAGGAGTCAGGATTCAGGTTAGCTTCAGAAAAAGCATCATCCACAATATCAAGTACAGGAGGAATAGCCAAAGGTCTGTGTTGAGGTAGAAGGAGAAATTCCCTAAGTCTCTTCTTGGAGGCAGAATAATCCTGACCTTCCCAATGAAAATGCTCTCTCATCTCATGTAAGGTTTCCCCAAAAGAGAAATCTTCAGGGGGAGAAGCAGAGGGAATAGAGTCCTCTGCATCTGAATCCTCATAAGGAGGAAAAGAGTAATCCTGGTAAGAGGAAGAGACAGCAGACACAGAAGCCTGATCAGAGGAATCATAAGGTATATCCTGTCTAGGCCTTTTTTTCAGGAGGAGGGTGAGAACCCCTAATCATTGTAAGTAAATCCTCAGCCATCCATAATAATTGCTTCTGGGACTTGGGAGCTGAATCCGAAGCAGCTTGAGAAGAAATCCTTGGTTTTACAGGAGTTTTTGTCTTTGCCTTTGTCTTTGTTGAAATAGTTATATGAGAAGGCCTGGAAACTCCCTCAGAAGCCGGTACCTGCACAGCGGTTCCGGACCCATCTGAAGGAGCGACGTCCGAAGGTCCTGCAGCAGATAAAATATTAGACCTAGATGGCTCCCCATGGGAGTCCGTGTCGGCCATCGGTTCAGAAGTGGCGGACGACAGGGGCTGCAAAAGCGCCTCACTGACGACCGCCGAACCCGAAGCTGGCTCCGGCTGCGAAGAATCCTGTTTGGACCTCGGAGGCCTATCCTTGTCTTTGCGTTTCTTTTGAATTCTGGTTGTCGGTAAGGTATCCGACGACATCCTATAATTAAATCATCTACCGAAATAATTCAAGACCCAATCGTACCTACGCTTGATAGTGCGAGAATTAAACCTGGCACAGAACCGACAGCAAGAAACGTCGTGGTCAGTGCCTAAGCAAGGTAGACAGTAAGAGTGGAAATCTTTATGAGGTATTTGTTTTCCACACGATATACAATCATTAACTTTTTCTGACATCGGAGGAGCAAGAAAAAAGTTTCCCCAACGGGGTACTTAGCTTGAGAAGAGAAGTTGAAAACTTCGGACCGAAGACAATCAAAGCACGTTGTTCTGAATGCGCCAACCAACGACTTGCGAGCTGCTTTCCACCACACGGCAAGAAAGACTGGAGAAGATGGCGTTGGCTGTCAGCTATGTACCTCTGCGCTCTGATGTCAGGGTACTTGCTGGTACAGCCGACGCCGGACCCAGACTTTGGAATTCTGGCCGACCTCGGGCTGCCTGCCGGCAGGAACACCCTACAGTTATGACTGCAACAGTGAAACACGAAGAACATCTAGTGCAGAGACAGGTGGAGCCGAACCCTGAAGAGGGAGGCTGGATAACATTTTAGCCAGGGCCTGCGATTTTAGGAGCCTGCTCACCACTCTCTCCAAATCATGGTCAGATAGTCTAGAAGACCGAGAAGAGTGGGATTGGTGACTTTGCTCCGATTGTAACAGAGGCGACCCCGGAGCAGAGTATATCGAATCTAGGGATGGAGACCTAGAGCGTTTTTGACTCCCTGACGGGTTCGACACCAGAGTCGGGGCCAGCTGGGAGATAGGTACTTCGGTTCCAGTCGGAACCAAAGTGGACTGGGAGATAGGTACTTCGGTTCCAGTCGGAACCGAAGTTGAAGCAGACGCCACACCAGACGATGGCTCCGAACTGGGAACCGGTGGCTTCGTTGGCTTAGAGAGTTTCACTGACTGAACCTTAGCCAGTGACCCTTCAGGTTTGAGCAAACCCCTAAGAATTAGCTTATTCCTATGCTCATATAGGACTCTTAGACTAAAGGCGTGACACATCGAACAAGAGTCCTGCAGGTGTAGGGTGCCCAAACAGTAGACACAAGAAGTGTGACCATCTGTCAGTGATGTCTTCTGACAGCATGAGTCACACTTCTTGAATCCAGATACTTTCGTATCTTTAGACATACCTGTAAAAGGAAAAATCAATTTACAGAGAAAAAGCAACAAAAGAGAAATAGGTAACTAGTAAAATCACACACACTCAACACAAGTTACCACACCCTAACAGCACACACACTCTATTATCTAAGAAAAGGTAATTAGACCTACTAATCTACCAAAATTTCTAACAAAGAAACTATTACATAAAAAATTGAAACAAGGATCAGCCTCTAACTAAAAATGGCTACCTTTAAGAAGTGAAACTGGGGAGGGGGGAAACTCTCTAACAAGAAAACGAGTTTTCAAGGGAAGGAGACTAAATACAAATAGCTAACTACAACTACTGAAAGTACACTAACTATTTCAAACACCGACTATAATATAAAATTTTTTTTTATACAGTGACAATAAAATTGAAAAATATGACCTGAGCCAGTAAAAGCAACCTCGCAGCAGAAGCGGCCAATGAGATCTGGGTATCTAGCGCCAGGCATCATGGGATATAGGGGGGGCCTTGAGCCAGTAAGTAGCTCTCGAGCTTTTGAAGATGGCCGAGTCGGCTCCGAACCCAACCAGCAAGAATGAAGGCGAAATAGACAACTTAACATCTGATGTTCAGATAATCAACTCTCGACTGTGGAAGTCTTACAAGTTCAACCTCCTTAGGGAATACCTCTGTGACCTTATGAGGTAATGCCATCTGTGCCAGGGAGAGTTGGGCAGTACATGTGTACATATGTCGGCATAGCTAGCTGGAGATTTGTAAAGAATTTTATGTTATTTGACTATCACACTGATTTGTAGACATGTTTGAGTTAAAAATATATTTGTAAAGTTGCTTGTGTTAAAAAAATGCATCAACAGTAAGCCCTGTTGGACAGAAAGAATGTATGTATGTATATTAGGTTGTAGTGTTGTAACTGATCAAATGTGCATGCTTATCAGAGAACCCTGGAAGGATGGAAAGTTTGAAACTGTGTTATAGATTTCAGATGCTGCCACAGACCTTAGCAAAGCACTCTCTGTGTATTATACCAGTGCCAGGTGACCAGAGGTGATGCCATCCTCTAACCAGCATCTGGCATCTTGGCAACTCTTGCAGCAGCACTTTGGAACCTGACGAGAAAGATTTCTGACAGGATATATCTTACACATCCATATAGACAAAGACATCATCTGGCTTTTGCTGTGGTAAGACACTCAGCACACATGAGCTTGCCTTGACTTAGTATGTAGTCAGGGAACAATAATTCTTTAGTAAGTCAGGGACATTTAATGAAAATAGTTTAGTATTGCTTTCTGCATCTGTGAGAAACTATCCAACTGCATTCATTATTTTTATATCTCTGTGGCTGAAACTCTTGTTTATTGTATTCAGCATTCTCCTGTTTTCTGTTTTATTATTTATCATTAAATATTTTAATATCTTTCATTGTGGCTGGTCCTTTAGAGAATACATTTAACATCTTGAGAGTACTTACATCTATTTTAGTGACACTGTGGCAGCTCCTGAAAGCCTTGTTGGCTTTGATCATACCATACCATTTGTATCAGTATTATTTTTAAGCAGTATAAATGGATACCATTTGTATGAGTCTTAGGGTAGTTGACTGGTGGCAGCATGATTACACCAGAGTCTGGGCAGAAAGGGGCACAGCTAGTAAATCTGTGCCAGTTTTTCTCAGGTGTGTGTGCGCGTGTGAAACTCAAATATACAAGTGTGTGTGTCAGCTACTGGGAAAAAGGGACACAGAGCTCCAAAGTGGTCAGTGTGGAGTTTTGTGTGGGCCTGGAGAGAGAGAGAGACAGAGAGTCCTGCCCCAGGTCTGGAGTGTGCTCTTAAGGGAAATTATGCTTGGTGCAGAGAGCTGCATCTAAAATACTGTGTGAATCCATATTTTCTCTTAGTGACCGTCCCTCACTGGAGTCAATGGTGAGGATGGAGTCTCCTTGATTGCTGGCCAGAGTACGGACCTGTCACATATTGGTGGTCACACATTCAGTAGCCGGTGGGCAGTTTTTACTGAAGGTGTGTGTACTCTCTGCAGCCACAAGGTAAACGTACAGAGTTTCATTTTCACAACAGTTTTATTTTTGTTAGTTTAATTTAGTCAGGGAAAGTGTCAAGGATGTCAGCAGAGGATTATAGCAAGCTGACAAAGAACCAGTTGGCCAAAGTATGTGAAGACAAAGACTGGTGCATGCCAACCTGACTAAAGAGGAAATAATTTCATCCTTGGCCACAGCTGCAGCACAGACCAGCAACCAGAAGACAACCTGTCTGGTGAAGGGGATGTGCAGTCTTCAGAAAAAGGACAGTTCACCTTGTCCCCAGAAGACTTAAAAATCCATCTAAAGTTAAAGAGACTTGAACTGGAAGCCAAATGACTGGAGAAGCAGATGGAATTAGAATCAGCAGACAGACTGTGAAGTTTGGAGGTCAAAAACAATGAGAGACAGCTGCCTTTGGAGGCCGAAGAAAAATGAGAAACAGCTCTAACATGACAGGGAGATGCTGACTCTTCTTCAGGGTCATGGAGGTAATGGGGAAGGGAAAATCTGAACACCAGAAGCAATACAGGTCAGTAAATTTCCTCCACAGTTTTCAGAGGGTGATAATTTTGATAGTTTTATTCATATATTTAAAAGAGTATGTAAAGAGTATAATGTTGACTAAGGGCTCTGGGTATGGTTCCTGACCGCCTTACTCCATGGTAAAGCTGTAACTGATGTTCCTAAATTGTCTGATACTGACTGTTTAAACTATGATAAAGTTAAACAATGTTTATTGAAATGTTACATGTTAACACCTGAAGCTTACAGAAAAAAGTTTCATGAGCATACACACACAGCAGATGAAAGAGTATGTGATTATACTGCTGAGTTAAGCACTTATTTTCATAGGTGGGTGAGTGCGAGTCAGGTCACCACTTCTGAAGGGCTGGCAGACTTTTTTGAGAGGCAACAAGCCTTTAGCACTTTGCCTGAGGACATGAGAATCTGGTTGGCAGACCAGGAGTGTAACTCTGCAGATAAGATGGGGAGAAAAGCAGATCTGTACTTAGCAAGCAGGGCATCACTGCACAAGAAGGGGATATGCAGCACTGAACATGGTTATAGAGGAACTCATGGTGGGCAGCCTAAACCACCCTAAAAAAGAGTACACCAGTAACAGGGGAAGCCACTAGTTCAGGTACACAGCCAGGATGAAAGGCTAGATGTTTTAAATGTAATCAGAGGGGCCATGCAGCCCAGAAATGTACACATAGACAAGGTGGGGAAAAAATGTTGAAGGAGCCAGCAAGTAGGAATAACAGCATGCAAGTGGTAAGTTGTATGGAGACAACAGGGGTACCAAATTATCACTGAAGTTTGTATCCTATCTTAGTGGATGGAAGACAGGCCACTACTATGACAGACATAACCATTGTGAAGTCTACAGTGGTTAGTGAGGTACAATATATGCTTGGGCAGTCCACACTAGTCAGAGCTTTAGGAGGGACCCCATTCCAAATACCTTTGGTCAGGGCTCACCTTGACTGGGAGGGTGGAAAAGGAAGCAAGCCAGTAGGTGTTTGAGGATATCCCTGCAGATGTCTTGATAGGGAATGATTTTGATAATGCAGTACCTTGTGTGCATGCAGTTACAGCTTGGAGACAGGCATGTGGGTCAGGTAGCGTGGAGTAGACCCAGATAGACCTCACACCTGAAGCTAGGGCTGGTGAGGTGGATATTTCAAGGAGGGAGCTACCCTAGCAGTGAGCCTGAAAGTGAGCCAAAGATGCTGGTAGGTACTGATATTCCTGTGGAGAGGGTGACTGCAAGGAACAAAGGAGAGTGGTAGTACCCATTCTGGTAGTGGGGCACCGCTGTCAGAAGAGACTGGGCTTCCTGTGGAAAGGGAGCTGGGAAGGGTTACACAGGTAGAATTACAACAGGCTCAGCTTTTGGACCCTACCTTACAAGGCTTGAGGGAGATAGATAAGGAGGCACCTGATTCTCAAGGCAAAGGGGAGTCTGTATACTAGAACAAAGGGTTGCTGTATAGAGAGTGGACCCCTGAGGGAGGGCCAGAGGGTGAGGTAATACAGCAGTTGGCAGTGCCCACAGCCTACCATCTGGCACTTCTAGCCATGGCCAATGACATTCCTTTTTCAGGTCATATGGGCATAAAGTTTACCAAGAGACATATTATGCAGAACTTTTGTTGGTCTGGGATTGCAAGGGATGTAACAGGGTAATGCAGGCCCTATGAGCAGTGCCAAAAGGTAGGCAAGGCAGGAGACAAGGTCAAGGCTCTTTTGATGCCTTTGTCTGTGACTGAGAAGCCATTTCAGAAGGTAGTTATGGATACTGTGGGATCTCTGAGTACCCCATGTTCCACAGGGAAGAAATATATTCTGGTGGTAGTAGATTATGTAACTAGATACCCTGAGGCAATGGCTCTGTCCATTGAAGCAAAGAAGGTGGCAAATGCTTTGATGCAGATTTTCAGCAGGGTAGGTTTCCTGAGAGAAATACTGACTGACAGAGGTGCCAATTTCATGTCAGACCTGCTGGCTTGTTTGTGGAACTGCTGTGGGGTGAAGCACCTAAAAAACACCTCTACCACCCCCAGACTACAGGTGTTTGCAAAACAGTTTAAGAGAGACAGTGGGACAAACATTTGCCCCATTTGCTGTTTGTATGCAGAGAGGTACCCAAAGAATCCACAGGTTTTTCACCCTTTGAGTTGCTGTATGGGCATAGGTTGAGGAGGGCTTTTAGATTTGATTTGTGATGAGTGGGAGGGTGAGTATAAATCCCACAAGGAGTCTGTTGTGGTATAAATCCTAAAATTCAGGACAAGGCTTGCAGAGCTCATGAACTTGGCCAAGTAGCCCTGCAACAGAAAAATGTCTGGTATGACAGGAATGCTTGAGAGTATACTGTGGAACAGCAAATTATGGTGCTCATTCCTATCAGACACAATAAGCTGCAGGCAGCTTAGGAGGGACCCTTTGAATTTGTAAGAAAGGTCAGTGATGTTAATTACATAGACAACCTGCTAAGCAGGAGGCAGGGACCACAAACTGTACCATGTTAACATGATGAAGCCTTACGATGATCAGGAGGTCCTTGTGCTGAGTATTTGCAGTGGATGGCAGGGGGAGTCTGATCGAGATCTGGTTATCACAGACCTGGTGATGAGAAACAAGCCAGATAAGGCAGTGTGGACCTCAGCCTGTGAGCAGGCATTCCAAAAGCTAAAGGGGCTTTGGGAGGGTCCCCTAAGTTTAGCCAGTCCAAATTACAGCAAAGAATTTATAGTGCAAGTGGATGTTTCAATCCATAGGATGGAGGTTGTATTCAGCCAGGTTACCTCACAAGGAGAAGAGCACCCAGTTGTGTATCTCAGCTGTAGACTCCAATCCAGGGAGAAATGTTATGCAGCTGTAGAATGGCTAGCCATAGTATGGGCACTGCAGAAGCCTTATCTGTATGGAAGGAAATTCACTGTGGTTACGGACCACAATCCCTTAACATGGCTACAATGTGCAGCCATCAAAAATGCCAATTTATTATGGTGGAGCCTATGGTGGCAGGCATATGACATAGTGCAGCACTACAGTGGGGTCAGCAATGCCAATGCAGAGGGACTCTCAAGATTGGGTATAGGTTACTGTGTTCCCAGACAGGCCCACATCTCTCAAGCAATGTTTTACCAGGGTCACCTGAAAAACTAGCTTGAGTTTTCAAAGGGGGGGGGGTGTTGTGCCATTTGTGCCAGGGAGAGTAGGGCAGTACATGTGTCCAGATGCTAGCACAGCTAGCTGGACCTTTGTACAGAATATTATGCTGACTATCACACTGATTTGTACAGATGTTTGAATTAAAAAATATATTTGTAAAGTTACTTGTGTTAAAAATGCATCAACAGTAGGTCCTGCTGGACAGAAAGAATGTATGCATGTGTATCAGGTTGCATTGTTGTAACTGATCAAATGTGTATGTTTATCAGAGAACCCTGGAAGGGTGGAAAGTTTGAAATAGTGTTATAGCTTTCAGATGTTGCCACAGAACTTAGCAAAGCTGTGTGTGCATTGTACCAGAGTCAGAAGACCTAAGATGATGTCATCCTCTAACCAGCATCTGATTTCTTTGGAACTCTCGCAACAGCACTTTGGAACCTGACAGGATATATCTCACATATCCACACAGACAAAGACAAACATCATCTGGCTTTTGCAGTGGTAAGATACTCCACACACACATCAGCTTGCCTTGCTTTAGTTTGTAGTCAGGGAATGGTAATTCTGTAGTCAGTCAGGGTCACTTAGTGAGAATAGTTTAGTACTGTTTTCTGCATCTCTGAGAAATTATCAAACTGTATTAGTTTTTAAACCTCTGTGGTTGACACTCTGTTGTTTATTATATTCAGTAGTCTCCTGTTTTCTTTTTTATTAAATTATTAAACATTTTAATACCTTTAATTGTGGCTCGTGCTTTAGAGAATACTGCTAACATCTTGAGAGTACTTATGCTTGTTTTAGTGACACTGTGACCTCTCCTGAAAGCATTGCTGCTTTGATCCCACCCTACCATTTGTATTAGTATTAATTTTACACAGTATAATTGGGTGCCCTTTGTGAGAGCCTTAGGGTAGCTGACTGGCGGCAGCGTGACTACCTCAGAATTGGACAGAAAGGGGTTCAGCTAGTAAACCTGTGCCAGGTGTATATGTGTGTATGTGTGTGTGTGTGTGTGTGTGTGTGTGTGTGTGTGTGTGTGTGTGTGTGTGTGTGTGTGTGTGTGTGTGTGTGTGTGTGTGTGTGTCTCAAATATCCAAGTATGTGCATCAGCTACTGGGAACAGGGATACAGAGCTCCAAAGTGGTCAGTGTGGAGTTTTGTGTAGGCTGAGACAGAGTCCAGCTCCAAGTCTGGAACATGCTCCCTGTGTGCTCTTAAGGGAAACTGTGCTTGGTGCAGGGAGCTTTACCTGAAAATACTGTGTGAATTCATCTTCATCAGAATAGAAATCAACATATTAAAATCAGTTTTTATAGCTACTGCTTTCTTTTCATAAGTTGCAGTTAATAAACATTATTTCCCGTAATTTAAACACACCCCTTAATTCAGTTTGGGAATGATATTTGTTTTTCTCAATGTCCCTAACAATAACAATCCATTTGTTTACAAAGGTTCATACAAATTCATAAATACATGGTAATGTTGAAAATAATAATTTAATACTACTAAATATAAAATTCTGTTTTCTACTTGTTTAATATTAAAGAACAAATCAAATGATAATGTTAGAACTCAAATAAAATAATTTACTTCTTTAATATGCTTGTTAATGTATAAAACATTTTTAACATATATTTTTATATATTACATAGATCTAAAAACACACTAAGCTGCCCCCAACCTTAAAGTTTAGCAGCACACAATTTCAATACAAGACCCAGAGACATTTGACTGTTGAGGCCATGAGGGACAGTTACATGCAGGCGTAATTGCACAGCAATTTGCAATATTAAAGCAGGGTCTCCCACTGCCCTCCCCTTCAGTTGGCATTGACTTGTTCCAGGAGCCAAAATTTTAAAAATGGCATTCCTACAATTCTGAAGATGTTTCCACAAGGCATTGTTTCTGCACCTTTCCTCATCTCGCAACGAGGTTCATAAACTCGTTTCAGGGCTCTTTCTCTCTTACCTACATAGTATTCCCAACATACCTAAAAGAAGGCTAAATAAATTACCCCTTTTCGAGGAGCAGTTGTAATACCTATTGGCTCTAAGCTCTATTCCTAAGCTGGGTAGTTTCAAGTTGGCCAGCTGTACCACATGTCGACACTGCTGACATATACCACACTTGTAGGTACCCATGTGCTTATTACTAGCAAAATTATTTGTACCACTTCTAGGCTCGTTCTCCAAAATGGCTTAGAAAACACTGCCGGCTATTTGGCATTTTGGAAAAAAGGTCCCAGTACTTCTTTAGAATATTTTGAACTTCACTAGTGTCTTGGTTGTATTTAAGAATTAAAGATGTAGTATAATTTTCCCAGTTCCTGCACTCCTCACAGGGGGAAGCAGAATTCTGTTCACAAGTGGTGGATCTGTTGATTCTATTGTGTGATGGCTGTTGATTAACATTTTTCAAATCGTTTTCCAAGTCAGAAATATACTTGGTACCTCATCCATCCAATATTTCTCTCTTTACTACCGTACTTAAAATGTTATTCAGAGGTCATGAAGGTCCTTTTACTATACTCCTTTTTGGTGTTGGGGATGGTTACTACTATAATAAAAAGGGTCTATAGCAGAACATCGAAAGTTCATACTTTCGAATGTTCTTACATCGATCTCTATTCAGCGAACGCTAAAAATAGCGAAATGACAGATAACCAAATTGTTTCCTAGGGAAAGAATTTGGTTGTCTGTTTCTGTCGTTTCGCTATTTTCAGCGCTGTGGTGGAAAGTTACAGGTTGGGTTCAGGTAAGTGTGCGATTGGGCATGGGTTAGGTGAGTTAGGGTGCAAGGGAGGTATGTGTGCGATTGTGTGGACGTGAGGGTTAGGGCGGGTTAGGCGAGTTAGGGTTAGGGCGCGGGTGAGGTGAGTGTGCAATAGTGGCGGACCTTATGGTTAGGGTTTGGGTTAAGGTAAGTGGATAGTTAGTGGTGTTTGTAAGTTTAGTGTAGGGTTAGCTGTAAGATTTTGGGTGAATGTGTGTGGATTGCTGTTTGTTTGGTGCGCTTGTGTTGTGTGTATGTGTTTTGGAACAGCAAATTTTTCCCTAGGAAAAAAATCGCTGTTCTGAATGTTCGATATTGTCAGCCTTCGCTGATTAGGGGTCGATGTAAGAACATTCAAAAATGTGAACTTTCAGTGTTCTGATATAGACCCTAATAAAAACAAGTCTCTGAAAATTTTTCTTTCCAATATAATTAATTTTGAACTTCTGGTTCAATAGGTGTTTGATTAATTTGACTTCCAGATAATCACCCTTGATGTCATAAGTAAATTTCAAGAACTGGGTAGTGGAATTAATGTATTCAATAAATTCTTCCAACTCCTCATATGAACCATTCCAAATCATAAAAATATCTTCCAGGAAAAGTAAACAGCAAACCATGTTCTTGTAAAAGGGGGAATTAAATCAAATTTTTCCAGAACAATAGAACAATGCTGGCAAAAAGTTGGGTGCAAGCAGCACTCACTGCAACCCCACTTGTTTGTTTATATAGTTCCCCCTCAAAGTAGAAGTTGTTCTCAAGTACCAGCTCTAAACATTCTTCAAGTAATTTCAATTCATTGTTAGTTAGAAGGTCACTATCAGTCAGTATGTCCATGACCAATTCTAGTCCCACTGAATGTGGAATACAGAAAATAAATCCTGGACATCTTTAGTAACCAATAAATGGTGTGGTTGATAAAAATCTTAGCCCCCAAGAATCAATTAATATATGACTATGAAAACCCAGTATAACTTTCACCTTTTTGTCAACAAATACAGCAACTGCTTGGGTTTTAGACCCAGCAGAGGATACTATGGGTCTAAGCGGCAGGTCTAATAAGTTTTTGTGAGTTTTAGGTATACCAAACATGGAAGGGATAAACGGTTTTGGAGTATGTAAAAATCAAAATGTCTTACCTTTTATGCCCTGCTGTAGGTTGTCTTCCAAAATAAGATAAATTCTCCTATAAGTTATAGCAATTTCATTCTTCAAAACCTGAGTATACCTCAAATCACTGTTTAAAAGATCTAACATTTTAACTGCTTAACTCCAGTGATCCATAATGACCATACCCCAAGCCTTGTCTAGTTTCATAATTCTAATACTTGGGTTTTACTCAGTTCTCTTATTATTGCCCTCTCATCAGGATTTAAGTTAAATGTCCTCCATTTTCTTTTAGAAAGATTGTTTCTCACTTCTTATTCAACCAGAGACTCAAAATTAATCAACATGGGGTGTAAGGGAGGATTGAAAATACTTTTTCACAGGAATAACTACATTCAGTATTCCCACTGTTGTGAAAAAGTATTTCAAAATTAATCTTCCTTATAAACAACTTAATGTCAATCAGGACCTCGCTAACTTCAGTCCTATTAGTTAGAACAAATGTAAAACCTTTTAAGAATACTGAAAAATTATTAAGATTTAAATCAAGCCCACTACAGTTAAACACTGTGAAATTTTTGTAGGGGTGTACTACCAATTCCACCTGTATCACTGATTGTCGCATACTGCTAGGATCTCTTAACAAAGTCATTTCCTATTAATGCCCCTCTGCCTCCTCCCTCTGCTGGTTCCTCTGTCTTTCCTGCCAGACCAGGTGCCCTGGTTGGTTAACATCTGTTGGTTCCTCAACCTGTCTGATCTCCTTAAACAGGGAATCTCTAAAGGGTCTTGGGGGTCAAAACAGGTTCCAAAGTTTTCAGTAGCTACAGACTCATTAGCAATATCACCGGGGTCACTGTTTTTCAATATACAATTAGAACCTTGGTTAGCCCACCAAGCAAAGATAGTTTTAACTTGAAACTTAGGCAGCTGGTAAACCCTACTCACTAGATATTCCCTTCTGTCCCTCTATAGTTTACTAGTTTTATTTTTTTTTTTATTTTAACCATTTTCTCATCAATGTTCTTTAACAATGAATAAGATTTATTTTTGTATATGTTTACTGTAAACAGTAAATCCTTCTCTATTAAACAGTTTAAAATGCATAATTTCTTCATACCGAGTGTACATAATTCTAGTGTTCTTTTTCACAATAGATTTTATAACTTCCAATCCGCAGTTATTAAAAATGTCAACTAGTTCATGATGGAATTTCGAGCCTGGCTCAACACTGTTTGGATATTTGAAAACTAGTCCTCTAGGGACTTGTTTTTTGGTAATACTTTCATTATGAAATGCATCATCTAAAACTAGGTTACAATATTTATACATTTTGTTTTTCAGTTTGTATAAAGTACCTTGGTATGAATTTGGACCATCGCTGATGTCAAGTTCGCAAGGCTTGGAATGACGTTAATATCCAAATTCCTGTATTTGAGGTAAACTCTGTCACTTCAGGAATTTGAACTACCAGAGGGTACACCATCTCCTTGGTTGACAGCCATTAGTTGATTCACATTGGTGTTCCTTTGTTAGTTGCTGGCCAACTGTTGAGTGCTGCTGCTGGAAAACCTGCTTGTTCTGTGGTTCACTGTCTATTTGAAAGCAGGGGATAGATGCTGCAGTCTCTTCCTCATGTCTGCTAGCAGAGGTAGTAATTCTGTGAGCTTCACTTTGCGAGAAAAGATTGATCCGTTAGTGAGCTCACCCAATAAACACTCTTCGGACTTAAAGGGACAACTGTTGCAGTCCACAGCATGAAAAGTCATCATGCCAGCAAGAAAACCAAAAAGGAAATCCCAAAACAGCTGTTGGTAACCAAAAGTGAAAAAGAGAAACTCAAACACTGGAAAAAAAAAGTTTTTACATTCATTCATTTACAGGTTCTGACTAATAGGAGTGAACTTAGCAAGGTTCTGACTGACATTAAATTCTTTCTGAGGAAAATTAATTTTGACATAATTTTTGACAACAGTGGGACTACTGAATGTGTTTATTCCGGTCAGAGAAAAAGTATTTTCAATCATCCCTTACACCCCATGTTGACTAATTTTGAGGGTCTGGTTGAACAAGAAGTGAGTAACCATCTCTCTAACAGGAAATGGAGAACATTTAACTTAAATCCTGATGAGAGGACTGTATTAAGAGAAATGAGTACAAACCCAAGTATTAGAATTATGAAATCAAACAAGGGTGGGGGTGTGGTCATCATGGATCACTGGAGTTATGCAGTTAAAATATTAGCTCTTTTAAAAGTGGTACAGGACGTTTTGACCCGGATAACTGACCCCAGCCTTAACAGACTGTGAAATGATATCTTTAAAAAGAAAATAATAAAACATTGATCTATAATTACTAAATTATACACACCAAAACAAAACTAAAATAGCTTCTATACAAAAAAACAAAACACAAATCCGCAACATTCACTACCAAACCTGAACATAGTACATTGCCATTGTACTGAATATTCTGCGTGATAAATATCTTCTTAAGAAACAACAGGGTTAGTATCATTCAAAGACCAAGTGACTAAAATACAACCATTAAAAGTTAATCCAGGCACAGCAGAATAGATCAAAGTAAAAATTATTGCCAACTTGAGCTTTCCTCAGAATGAAATTAAAACAATGAACACGAGTCAAAACAATGAATGTAATGCGATCATTAAATATTAGAAAAATACTCGGTGGTGCAGCGGTTAGCGTTGTTGCCTCACAGCAAGAGGTTCTCCCATTCGATTCTCGGCTGGAGCATCTTCTGTGTGGAGTATGCATGTCTTCACCGCTGTTGAGTGACGTTTAAAGACACGTGCCTTCTTTGAAGGTTGGGCGTCGGGCTGGCACCCCAGCACAGTAAAAATCTACTGTCAATCATTAGCGGACCGGAGTTCTGCTGTGGTGACTCCTAACTGGGAAAAGCCGAAAGTCAAGACCTACTAGACTTGATTTTACAATAAAAAATACTCCCAGCAAAAAGTCTTAGTTTAGTTTCTTGCGACAGTATTACAAGTAAGACAGAAAGAGTAATAATAAAAAATGCAAAAAAAGAAACAGTTACAGCAGAGTTTCATCATGACAGAATAAGAAAATGTAGCTACTACCACCTACTGGTTCCCATCTTGCTATGTAAAAATCCTGATGAAAATATTAAATATTAAAATGCTTTTCTTAAATTTAATTGGGAAACTGTTTAATTTTTGTGTGGGTAATTATTTATTTATTTATTACATAAAATGATTTTATTAAATTGGGGTCGAAACATCTATGGTCAAATCACGAGGGGTCAAACTGTTCAATAAATATTCTCCTAGACAATAAAAATAAATTTAAATATGAAAGTGTATACAATTGCAATGGGGTCGAATTGTTCAGGGTCAAACAGTCCTCTTTTCAACAGTGATTTGAGGTATACCCAGTTTTCAAGGAAATGTGATGGCCCCACACTGGTCCAGTAATCTAGGAGCCTGAATCCTCATCACTGATACTGGATAGGGACGTGCACTTGGAATACAAATGGATACATTCAGTATTTCCAGATGCAGACCTCTCTGTATCAAGCACTTTCCCTCAAGATCACACAGGGGACACACACAGTCCAGGGTCTGCATCTCTCTATCTGTCTTCCTCCAGGTCCCCAGCAAGACTCCCCGCTGTACAGCTGTAGGATTAGGTCCTCAGCGAAGTGTCCAAGCCAAGTCTTCCAGCACTGAAACCAGCATTTTCTATCCCTGCTCCAAGTACCACACACACACACACACACACACACACACACACACACACACACACACACACACACACACAGTGAGATTCGATTTTTCACACAAACACACACACACACACACACACACACACAAACACACACACACACACACACACACACCTGGGAAAGGTTGACACAGATTTACCTGCTGTGCCCCCTTCTGCATAGAGCATAAGGTAGTTATCACTGCCACCAGACACTCCACAATCAGTTACTCTAAGGCCCTTAACAAAGGTTGTCCAATTATACTGTGTGATATTAATACAAATACAAATGCTAGTACTTCACCAAGACAGCTAGGCCTTCAGAAGTGGCCCACACATTGCCACAAAATAAATATAAGCACTCGGAAAGGTTAAATACTTTCTAAAAGAACCAGCCACAATAACAGTTTTAAGTACATTTAATAATAAATAATAAAAGAACATAAAAATACTGAATATATACTTACAGTAAACCACAGGGTTCAAATCACAGGAAATGCTAAAAATAACATTGATGGACAGACTCAGACAAATAAAGTAAAATGATATCTAAACTAAGCTTCACTAAATTTTTCTGACTAAATCTAGGATAATTACCGTTCCCCACTTAATTAAAAGAGCAAGGCAGACAATGTGGTGAATGGTCCTTCTTGTTGTCAGGCTCAAGACAGAATACTCAATACTGACACATTTCTCTCTGTAATATCTAAAATTTCCAAGATGGCTGGCAGAATGACCTCATCTGGTCACCTGACTAGGTTCTCACACTATTCCCCTTTGAAGTTTGAGACAGGATGTTAGCATAGATTTCATAAGATGCACATCTACGTTTTGCTAATGTTTATGGCAGTGCCTGGGGCTTCCCTCTTTTTACTAAGCTAATGAACATAGACTTCTTCCAAACATGCTCTCTCCAGTCTTATTCAGAGCAGTGAGATAAGCACTTCTATGACCCAACAAGTGGTGCAATTAACAGTATTTTTCTTAAAGTAAGAAGTAAGCTAGCTGTTTAACCCCTTCTCTTCCAGTCTCCTTTGCTAACACATATACATACAGACTCACAGGTACATTCCATCTCTGTTCAGTACGACTCACTGTTGATACATATTTTAACACTAGCAACTTTACAAACACAGTTTGATTTTCAAATACCATACAAATCAGATTGATATTCAAATGCCATACAGTTTTAATACATTTGTAACACAGTCATCTTGTATAAATCAGTTTGATATTCAAAGAACATACCATTCTTTACAGAATTCCAGCTGGCTATGCTGGCACTAGCCCGTATTATCACAGGAGAACTGATCTTATTTTGGAAGACAACCTACATCAGGACATAATAGATAAGAAACTCTGATTTTTTTCCATAATCTGAAACCGTTTATCCTGTCCATATTTTGTACACCCAAAACAGATAAACATATTACTTCTGCCACTTAGTCCCTCAGTGTCCTCAGCTGGGTCTAAAACCCATGTACTTGCTATATTTGTTGACAAAAAGTTGAAAAGTACACTGGGTTTTCATAGTCATACATTAATTGATTTTTGGGACTATTTATCCAAAGTTAAAAAAGAATTTCATCAACCTCACCATTTACTGGTTACTACAGATGCAGAGGATTTATTTTCTGTTACTCCACATTCAATACGACTACAATGGGTTATGGACATACTGACTGACAGTGACGTTTAAGTAACAATGAATTGAAATTAACTGGAGAACGTTTAGAGCTGGTATTTGAGTACAATTTTGAGTACTTTAAAGGGTAACTACATAAACAAGTAAATGGAATTGCAAAGGGCCCTACGTTTTGCCAACATTGTTCTATTGTACTGGGAAAAAAGCTTTATATTTATTTCCCCTTTTTACAAGAACATGGTTTGCTATTTACACTTCCTGGATGATATTTTTATAATTTGCAAAGGTTCATATGAGGAATTGGAAGAATTTATTGAGTACCTTAATTCCACAACCCAGTTCTTGAAATTTACTTATGACATCAAGGGTGATGAAATTCATTATCTGGAAGTCAAATTAATCAAACAAAGTGTTGATGGAGAAATATAGAGAAGGTCAGAAAGACTTGCATTGTGTCTTTGTGGACTTGGAGAAAGCATATGATAGGGTGCCTAGAGAGGAGTTGTGGTATTGTATGAGGAAGTTAGGAGTAGCAGAGAGGTATGTCAGAGTGGTACCGGATATGTACGAGGGTAGTGTGATAGTGGTGAGGTCTGCAGTGGGAGTGACAGATGCATTTAAGGTGGAGGTGGGATTACATCAAGGATCAGCTCTGAGCCCTTTCTTATTTGCTATGGTGATGGACAGGTTGACAGACGAGATCAGCCAGGAGGCCCCATGGACTATGATGTTTGCAGATGACATTGTGATCTGTAGTGAGAGTAGGGACCAGGATGAGGAGACCATGGAGAGGTGGAGATATGCTCTAGAGAGGAGAGGAAAGAAGGTCAGCAGGACTAAGACAGTGTGTGTGAAAGAGGGGAGGCTAGAGTAATGGTGAGGATGCAGGGAGTAGAGTTGGCAAAGGTGGATGAGTTTAAGTACTTGGGATCAACAGTTCAGAGTAATGGTGAGTGTGGAAGAGAAGTAAAGAAGAGAGTATAGGCAGGGTGGAATGGGTGGACAACAGTGTCAGGAGTAATTTGTGACAGACGGGTACCAGTAAGAGTGAAAGGGAAGGTCTACAAGAGGGTAGTGAGACCAACTACGATGTATGGATTGGAGACAGTGGCATTGACAAAAAGGCAAGAGTCAGAGCTGGAAGTGTCAGAGTTAAAGATGTTAAGATTTGTACTGGGTGTGAGGAGGATGGACAGGATTAGGAATCAGTATATTAGAGGGTCAGCTCAGGTTGGACGGTGTAGAGACAAAGTCAGAGAGGGGAGATTGTGTTGGTTTGGACATGTGCTGAGGAGGGATGCTGACTATACTGGGAAAAGGATGCTATAGATGGAGCTGCCAGGTAATAGGAAAAGAGGAAGGCCTAAGATAAGGTTTATGGATGTGGTGAGAGAGGACATGCAGGTGGTTGGTGTGACAGAGCAAGATACAGAGGACAGGAAAAAATGGAAACAGATGATCCACTGTGACCCTAACGGGAACAGCCAAAAGAGAAGATGTCTTCAAATTAATCAAACAGCTATTGAACCACAAGTTCAAATATAAATTATACAGGAAAGAAATTTTTTTCAAACATCTATCTTTATTATAGTATTAATCATCCCCAACACCGAAAAAGGAGTACAGTAAAAGGACACATGGTCCTTGTAGCCCACATGACCTCCGAATATAAGTACTTAGTAAATGAGCTAAACTATACTGAACACCTTTTTCTTGAAAGAGGTTACCCCAACATTTTAAGTATGATAGTAAAGAGAAATACTGGATGGATGGGGTACCAAGTATATTCCTCTCTTGGGAAACAATTTGAAAAATGTTAAACTACAGTCATCACACAACAGAATCAACAAATCCAGCACTTATGAACAGAATTCTGTTTCCCCTATGAGGAATGCAGGAACTGCAAAAATTAACTATACTACATCTTTAATTCTTAAATATGGCCAAGACACTATTGAAATTCAAAATATCATAAGGAAGTACTGAGACCTTTTTTCCAAAATGCCAAATAGCCCAACAGTCTTTTCTAAACTACTATATTTTACCCGTCGTAGGAAATGAACTATTAAGGACAAAATTGTACAATAATTTTGATAGTAAAAAGCACAAGGATACCTACAAGTGTGGTATGTGCCAGCAGTGTAGACATATGCCACAGATGGCCAACTTGAAAATACATAGCTTAGGAACACAGCTTAGAGCTAATAGGTATTACACCTACTCCTCAAAAGGGGTAGTTTAGACTTCTGTTAGGTATGTTGGGAATATTATGTAGGTAAGATGGAAAACAGCCCTGAAACTAGGAAGGTACAGAAGCAAATGCCTTGTGGAACCATTTTCAGAACTGCAGAAATTCCATTCTTAAATTTTGCTTCCTGGAACAAGCTGATGTTAACCCAAGGAAAGGGCAGTGGGAGACCCTGCCTGAATATTGTGAATTACTATGGCAATTATGCCTACATGCAAGTGTCCCTCCTGGTCTCAATGATAAAATACTTCTTAACCCTGTACTGAAATTGCATGCTGCTAAACTTTAACACTGGGGGCAGTTCAGTGTGTTTTTGGATCTACATAATATATAAAAAAATGTTTTACATATTAAAAAATGTTTATAGATTAACAAGTGTATTACAGAGGTAAATCATTTGAGTTCAAATTATCATTTGATTTGTTCTTTAATTAATTTTAAATAACTAAAAATAGAATTTTATATTTAATAGTGTTAAATTATTATTTTCAACAGCACTACTTATGAATTTGTATGAACTTTTATAAACAAACGGTTTGTTACAGTTAAGGACACTGAGTAAAACATATACGGTTCCCAAACTGAATTTAGGGTTATGTTTAAATTATAGGAAATGATGTTCATCAACTACAACCAATGAAAAGAAAGTAGTGGTTATAACAACTGATTTTAATATGTTGATTTTTATTCTCATGAGTCTATGTAGGATGAAAGCATTCAATAAATCAATTATATTTTTAGTTTGCTCGGTCCTTGTGTGTGGTCATCACAGAGGAGGTTTTTTTTTAATGTTGGAATTTCTGTTTTTCACTTTTGGTTGCCAACAGCTGTTTTTGGTTTATACTGTGCATCTAAAAACATCAAGAATTAATTTAAAGCTACTTCAACATCTTTTGCTCACCTCCTACTTCAAAACTTTCGGTAGTTAAAGAAGAAAGAAGCTCAGGTGCAGAAGGAGCACTGGAGGAATTGCTTTCTGAAAGCAGGATCCAGAACCAACATTCTGTGTCTGAGATGCTCTCCTGAAATTTTCGTCCTCCAATGGAAAGGTACCGAAAGGAGGATATCTCCCCCAACCCCTTTTGTTATAAATGAAATGTACAATGACCACCATCCTCATGGACCAAGGTGTCAGAAGCTGCAGAGAAAACGTGAGACAAATAAATCTAATTATGCTTTTTTCATCCATCTCAGGAACAGGAAATTAATTACCACAGTAAATGTTACCCCTGAGGCACATTTGAGGTTCCTGATTTTAGAAATTACATTTTTAAGTATAATTTGCCCTTTCAGCTAAACCTATCAAAGATACTACTCTACAATTTGCAGATCTGAAATCATAATAACCTGTATGATAAACTCTCTTGTAAATATGCAGGATGGTCTTAGAAGCAGTGTTTAAAATATAATCAATGCTCTTACTCCATCAGTAAGAGATAATTCATCACCTTAGAAGCTGCCTTGTGGATTAAATCACTCTGGCACATGGACATATATATCAAGAGGTTCAAAGCCAAAATCCCACAGAGCCAACAAGCTGTATTTTCTTTGTAACATTAAACACTTCCATATCTTTTTTCTGAGGGGAAAAAAGGCACGGCCCTGTTAGAAACTTACCACTAATGTACATTTTTGAATAGATTCACTGTAGCCATCCTCACATTTGGGATATCCAGCCTATAGACAAGGTTTCTGAATCAAACTGTAATGAATTCCACAGCCTGAAGGATGCCCTAAGTAGGACTCTGATAAGATCAGGCAGTCCTCCAGGTAGGGGAAAACTCAACTTTCAGGTGACCACAGGAAGCCCCCCCATCCCATGTCTGAAGTGTCAATGAGCAGTTCTTAAGAAGGAAATGGAGGCTGAAAAGGCAAGCCTGGGTTGAGGCTATGTTGCTGAATCCACCACTTGAATTCACATTTCAGACAAGAAAGGATGGGCACTCTGACATCCAGAGGGTGGCAATGCTGAAGCCAAATTGACTCAAGGTACCACTGAAGCTTCTGCATGTGCAGTCTGGCAAGAGGGAGCACTACAAAAGAAGAGGCCACGAATCTCAGGACTCAAGGAAACTCTCTGGCTGAACAGCAAGCAGAAGAAAAGGAGACTGAAAGAAAGCGGTCAAGAACTTTTGGAGGTGGAAGAGAGGTCAACACTGGCACCATCAGAGTCCTGCAACCCAGGTACTCATGTTCTTGACAGGGAGTCGTCAGGACAAACTTTTGGAAGTTGACAGTGAACTCCAGACTTTGAAGCAGAGATATGGTGAACTACAGATCCTGTAACAGGCAACTGGGAGGTTTTGGTAAGAGGTAAATTCAGTATTCCATCTCCCAATATACCATGTAGTTTGACAATGTGTGGTACATTTGCTTGTGGCAAGTGCAAGGCTTGCAAGTATGTAATAAAAATCTTTCCTAGAATAAATAATGTTTCGTTTAGTACTTGTGGCCATTTTACTTGCAATACTGAAGGTGTTATATATGCCTTGAGTTGTCCTTGCAACAATTTTTATATTGGAGAAACAAAAAGGTGTTTTAAAACTAGAATCTTAGAGCATATGAGGGGTATTGCTAATAAAAAGGCAGAGAGAGTACAGTTTTGTACCTACCATAAATGTAGATGTCCGAACTGGATAGCATCTGCAGTCATAACAACTGGGTTGTCCTGTCGTCAGGCAGCCCTTCAGTCGGCCGGATTCCAAAGTCCGGGTCCGCTCGCTGATGTCGCACTTCACCCGACGTCATCTCTGTTGGTCTTCGGGTATAAAAGCATCAGCCGACGCCATTTTCCTCAGTGTTTCTTGCCCCAGATGCCAGTAGCCCTCTTGAAGGCTAAAATTTGGATAGATGCCAATGTTTCCAAAAAGATAGAGGTAAACACAAAAATAAGCATGTATGTACATATATACAAACAAATACACCATAAAAGACTCCCCACCAGCTAGCTATTAGGAGGGTAAACACCCTAGGAGTACCACAGAGGGAAGGAGGGAGGGTAATCTGACTGCAGATGCTATCCAGTTCGGACATCTACATTTATGGTAGGTACAAAACTGTACTATGTCCTTCATGGATGCATCTGCAGTCATAACAACTGGGTAGAATACCATAGCCAACTAGGGAGGAGGATAAAACTAGATTATGGTGTGTTTAGGATCCCTTGCAGTACAGCAGTGGCAAACCCTGCTCGGGATCTGGAATATAGAGGCAAATTATAATGCTTGGCAAATGTATGCACGGAGGTCCAAGTAGCCGCCTCAATAATGTCTTTGGTTGCCACTCCTCGTAAGAAGGCTGTGGTAGTGGCTGTTGCCCTTGTAGAATGAGGTCTTATGTTCTGTGGAATTGGTTTTCCATGGAAGGAGTAACAGAATCGTATGCAATTTCCTATCCATTTGGAGATTGTCTGTTTGGAAATAGCTTTTCCTTCCCTTCCTGTTGCATAGGCTACAAAAAGTTGGTCAGTCTTTCTGCTATTTTTGTTCTGTCCAAGTAGTAGCGTAGCTGTCTATGTACATCCAAGGTATGCAGTATTCTTTCCCTCTGTTTTGTGGGTTGGGAAAGAAGGTAGGTAGGTGGATTGCCTGGTTTAAAGACACTCTGGATACCACCTTAGGCATAAATGTAGGATTAGTCCTCATGGACACTCTATCTTGGTGGAAGATTAGGAAGGGTTGCACTGCCATTAAGGCCTGTAGTTCTGAAACCCTCCTTGCTGAAGTAATTGCCAGTAGGAAAGCAGTTTTCCATGACAGGTGTTGTAGGTCTGCTGTTGCTGCTGGTTCAAAGGGTGATAGTGTCAACTTTTCTAGCACAAAGTTTAAGTCCCAAGCTGGTAATGGTGGTTTCCTTGGAGGTTTTACATTCTTGATTCCTCTGAGGAACTGCCTGAGCAAAGGGTGCGAAAAACAGGTGGATCAAAGCTGTATTCTGCTGAAATAGCTGATGCATGTATCTTGGAGGAGTAGGACAGGCCTGAATGAAGAAGTTCGGCCAGATACTCCAGAATGTTAGGCATATCTATGTTTGACACATCTTTTCCTCTTTCCGTACTCCAAATGACAAACCTTTTCCATTTTCCAGCATAGTTCCTTCTTGTTGAAGGTCTGCGTGCTTCAAGAATAATGTCTTTAACTCTTTGGGAAAGTTCTGGATTAGCTGCTGCTATGTGATGTTCCATGCAGTCAGTTGCAACGTTTTTAGGTTTGGATGTATGATGCTGTAGTTGCTCTGAGTTAACATCAAAGGCATCAGGGGTATTGGCCACATATTGTTCCGAGACATGCTCCTCAGCAGTGGGTACCAGTGTTGCCTTGGCCAGTTTGGAGCTATCAGGATTATCCTTGGACGTTCTTCCTTGATTTTTAGTAGTAATTTGTGTATCAAGGGAAGAGGTGGGAATGCATATGCTGTTAGGCCTTTCCAGCTGAAGGAGAGCGAATCCACTTTCCATGCTAGTGGGTGGAATGTCCTTGTGCAGAACATTTTGAGCTGGTGATTGAGAGGTGATGCGAATAGATCTATCTGAGGCATTCCCCATTTCTTTGAGATGGTCTTGAAGATGTCCGGGTGCAGCTTCCATTCGTGGGCATCCGATGTGGTTCTGCTTAATATGTCTGCTAGAGTATTTTCTTTTCCCGGTACAAATATTGCCTGTAACTGGATGTTGTAGCTGAGTGCCAGGGTCCACAGCTCCAAAGTCATTCTGCATAGGGGGTATGAATGAGTGCCTCACTGTTTGTTGATGTACCACATGACTGTGGTGTTGTCTGTCCTTATCATCAACTGGCCCTCTTGGAGAAATGGTTTGAACTTTTGGATTGCCAGTTTTACTGCCAGCATTTCTTTTAGGTTGATGTGCAGGTGAAGTTGATCCTGTGTCCACAATCCTTGCACGCATTTGTCCAGCATGTGGGCCCCCCATCCTAGGTCTGAAGCGCCTGTTGTGATGGTCTGGCTTGCTTGACATCTGCGAAAGGGTAGGCCTGGGTTTGACTGACATGCCTGAGCCCACCATAGGAACTCCTGCTTTAAGCATGGAATTAGTGGGATTTCTGTTTCTAGGCTGTGTCTGTGTTGGGACCATAAATTCTTTAGGTACCACTGTAGTTTTCTCATATGTAGTCTGGCAAATGGGACCAAGATTATGCATGATGCCATGAAGCCCAAGGCCTGCAGTACTTTTCTTGCTGTTAACTTGTTCAGTTTTGTTAGTGCCAAGAAGTAAAGAGGGAGTTCTTTTGTTTTTCTGTAGTCAGGAATGCCATTTGTTTTACTGTGTCCAATTCCGCCCAAGAATGTCCTTGTTTGGGATGGTATCAGCCTTGACTTTTGTAAATTGACTGTGTATCCCAGTGCTTGTAGCAAGTAAATGACCCTTTGTAAATCTGTTGTCAGCTTGCTTTTGTTGTCCCCTTGTAACAGGCAGTCGTCCAGGTATGGGTAAATTTGAATTCCTGTAGTCTGCAATGGGCGATTACTGATGCCAGGCATTTTGTGAATACTCTGGGCGCAGTAGATAAGCCAAAGGGCAATGCTGAGAATTGATAGTGCTCTGATCCTGCAAGAAATCTGAGGTATCTTCTGCAGATTGGTCGAATGGGGACGTGCAGGTATGCCTCCTTGAGATCTAGAGTTACCAGCCAAGACTCCTTGCCCAGCATGGGAAGAAGTTGCTGTAGGGTCAGCATTTTGAATTTTGGGACAATGATGTATGTATTTAAGGTGGACAGGTCGAGAATTGGTCTCCAACTTTTTCCTTTCTTGGAACTAGGAATAGTCTGGAGTAGAACCCCTTTCCTTGCTCTGCTGTTGGCACTCTTTCCACAGCTCTCATGTTTGCTAACTCCATTATCTGTTGTAGTGCCTCTGTTTTTGATTTGGAGGTAGATTTGGCATTCCTCTTTGACTGGTAAAGTGTGGAAGTGAAACCGTAACCTTGATCTATGGTTTGTAAAATCCACTTGTCTTTTGTTATGTAGTGCCAGTTCTTTGAAAATAAGGTTAACTTTCCGCCTAGAGGAGCTGCTATTTGTTCCCTGGTAGGCGGATTTAGGTTAAGTCACTGTGGTTGTGCTGATGTGGTGGCAGTGGTTGTGTCTGTGCCTCTGTTGTTACCTTGCCACTGTCGTCCCTCTGTAGGCACCTCCTCTGGATTGGTTTCTGCCTCTGGAACGCCTATTCCTGCCCCTTTGAAATTTTGTGGAGTCAGGAAAGGACCAATTTTGGCAGGCCAGTTCCTGCTAAACCTTGGGGTTGAACCTGCAAGAAATCTTTAACCGCTTGAACAGATTTTGCCTTTTCTTCCATTTTCTTCATAACCTGCTGGGCAGGTGTACCAAACAAACTTGTCTTATCCATAGGAGCATCTAGCAACTTAGCTTTAACATGATCCGCAAAGCTTGCTCCTTTAGCCATGCATGCCTTCTTATCACTGTGCCAGTCATGGCTGATCTAAATGAAGCCTCCAGTGCATCATAGCCACATTTTAAGGAATGGTTGCTAACCTGTTGTATGTTATTTACCATTTCTAATACATATTTCTTATCAAGAGATTCTTCAGTGCTTAGTTTTTAGTTAACTGATCAAGCATAAACGCTTGGTATTGTATCATGTGAAACTGACAGTTTAAAGCTCTAGCTGAGAGAGTAGCTGAAGTGTAGACCTTTTTACCCCATCTGTCTAATGACCTTGCTTCCCTTTCAGAAGGAATAGGGTTTTTAGCTATGGTCGCTGCTACTGCCTTGGGACCCTGGGATATAGTTTCGGGGTCTGCAAGTGGGGCCTTGTAAAGGTGGTGATGAGTATCTGGCACCCTGTAAAATCTGTCTGGTTTGGCAGGGGCTGGGGTAAAGAATCTGGAGCGGAGCAGACATCATTGAAAGCATCATCCACCACAGAGAGAACAGGAGGTATAGCTAAGGGCCTGTGCTGTGGGAGGTGCAGAAAGGTCCTAAGACTTTTCTGGAGTCTGAAAATCCTGTTGCTGCCATTGGAACTGCTCTCGCATGGCATGTAAGGTTTCCCCAAAGGAGAATTCTTCTGGTGGGGAAGCAGCTGGAATGGATTCTTCAGCATCAGAATCTTCAAAATTGGAGAAAGGAGCCTCTGGCTGGTCAGTTATGTCTGATTCGTCAGCAGAATCATCAGAGGACACTGGCTCAGGGGCTCTGCCCTAGGTCTCTTCTCTGGGGCTGAGAGGCCCTGTCTGGGTGAGATTGAGATCCTCTAATTAATGAAATTAAATCTTCTGCCAAAGTAAGCATTTGAGAACTAGAAGAGGGCCTGGTTGTGGGCGGTTTAACAGGCACTGTCTTAGTAGTCTTGGCTGCTTTAGCCCTGGCGAAGGCCTTAATGGACATGGCTGCTGGAGGCCTAGCAGCACCACGTGCTGGGGTAGAGACATCCAAGGGAATGGTGTCTGATAAGTCAGTGGCAACCACCGTAGTGGATAAAATTTCTGAGGCCGATTCAAGAGTGGTAGCAGGGGCCTCAGTTGTAGAGATAGTTTCAGCTGTACTTTGATCAGTTTTCTCGGTTTCGCCAGAAACCGAGACACTCGCGGTTTGCTTAACCATGGTTTCAGCCGAAACCGCGGACCGCGAGTGTCGGTCTTTATCTTTGCGTTTTTTGGCAGATTGGGTAGTCGGAGGATCCGACGGCATAATGTACGCAAAATCAGAACCGAAAACTGTTCTGCAAACTCCGACCGACGCCTAAGCCGCTCGGTTGAAAGAAGCACAGGCTGAACAGGCTGCTACGTGGGCTGGGCCTAAACAAGGCAGACAATAAGAGTGGAAATCTTTATGAGGTATTTGTTTCCCACAGGTTAAACAATTATTAACTTTTTCTGACATCGGCTGAGGCAAGAAAGAGTCCCCAATGGGGTACTTAGCTTTAGAAGTCTTCGAAGTAGTATTCGGTAGAAGTAATCTCTGGATCCGACCGACCGGCACTTGCGAACAGCTTCTGCTTCGGGCGCCACGCGGCAAGAAAGACTGAGGAAAATGGCGTCGGCTGATGCTTTTATACCCGAAGACCAACAGAGATGACGTCGGGTGAAGTGCGACATCAGCCGAAGCCGGACCCGGACTTTGGAATCCGGCCGACTGAAGGGCTGCCTGACGACAGGACAACCCAGTTGTTATGACTGCAGATGCACCCATGAAGGACATCTCTATAGCGGAACACTTTAGTTTGTTTCATGATGGAGAAAGTAAAGGGCTGCAGGGCACTGTTTTGGAAAAAATACAAATATCTAGATTTGATGTTTCTTTTATTAAGAAACAGCTGCTTTTAAAAGAATCTACTTAATTTTAAAATTTGACACCCTGTCTCTAAGGGGACTAAATGAAGAATGTAATTGGAGAGCACTTCTTTAATTGTATAATTATTTAATTGATGTATTTGTATATGTATATATGGGGCAAGTATTTTACTGTATGTTATTCTCCTTGAAGGCTTTGGCTGAGACATTAGAGTTTTATTAAATCTGTTGGATACATTGGTGGTTGTTTCTTTTTTGCTGCAAGGCAACCTTTTACTTTGTGCATCAACTGGGAGAAGGTGCCTGAAGCAGGTCATCTAGATAAGGAAAAATCTGAATGAAATGGAGCCTGCAAAAGACAATCACAGGAGCTAGGCATTTTGTGAATACCGTTATGGTAGCAGAGAGGCCAAAGGGCAAAGCAGAGAACTGAAAATGAAAGGAAAATACAGAGACATGTAAAAACATCCTGAAAAGAGGGTGACTAGGATATAAAGGTAAACATCTTACTAATCCAAAGACACCAAAAAAGACTGGGGTAATAAAAGAGGAAACAGGGTTTGGAGAGTAAGCATCCAAAAAGAAGGGAACTTACGAAAGGTGCTGAGAGGAGAGGGATCCAGAATAAGTCTTAAAGTGCCCTCCTTTTGAGGAACCAGGAATATCCTGGAGTAAAATCCTTTTCCTACATGGGAAGCAGGAACAGGTTGAATAGTTCCTTGGTCCACCAGGGACCCAAGGACCTCTAAGAAATGAGGAGGTTGATCCGCAGGAGGGTGGGGGAATCTCTGAAAAAGGAAGGAGAGACCTCTACTCCATGAAGTAACTGATAGATGACAGAACCCAAGAATATGAGGTGATGGGATGCCAGTTTGGAAGACAGAGGAACGGCCGAAGAGACAATGGAACCTGGCTGAGGGGTACAGGGGACAAGATGTCAAAGAGAGGCATGTTTGTCGTGAGAATACTTAGCGGTAGGAAATTGCTTACCACTCTTACTGCCTTGAGGCTACCTGCAAACAAAATCAGGTATACTAGAATAATTCCTCTGGAACGTAGGGACAGGAGAAATATGTTTAAGGTCCTTCAAAGCCTTTCTTAAAGATACTTAAATATATCATCAGCAGCAGTCCCAAGATATTTTTATTATCCAAAGGAGCATCCAGCAACTTGGCCTTAATGTCTTCAGGTAAAGACTGCAGCTGAAGCCAAGAATAATGCCTTATGACAGACCCAAAGGCAGCTTCTCTGGAAGACGCAATGGTAGCATTGTAGCTACACTTGACAGAATGACAAGCCAACTGAGAGGAAGAACCCAAAATAGAAAGAGCAGAAGATTTTGTTTCAGAATCCAGGAGGTCAGAAAGAACCTGATAAACCTGGGCAATCAAGTCCAGAGCATATCTGATCTTGCGGGTCTGGTAGATGATGGCCAGAAAGGCCAAAATAGATGCAGTATAAACCTTCTTACTAATTCTCTCCACTGACTTACTACTCTTATCTGAAGGTAGAAGCTTGGAAGAGGTCAGAAGTTTAGAAGGTTTATCAGACGAGACAGACACCACAGCATGCTTAGCAAAAGGACAATCAAATAAGAATTGACAATCCTCAGCAGCCTTACAGAACCTGTCTGGTTTATTTGGAGCAGGAGGCTGAGAATCAGGAGACTTAGACTAGATATAAAGGTCTCTATCAAAGCAGCCAAGACAGGTGGTACTGCAGAAAATTTAGGATTGTCCACCTGAAACATAACATCTCTTCTTGATATCAGACACTTGAGAAGAATCCCATTTAAAGCATTACATCTTCCTAGTGAGAGCATCTCCAAAAGTCAGTTCCTCAAAAGGAGACTCAGGACTCACAGAATCTTCTTCAGAACCATAAGTCAAGGGAAAAGGCATATGGGAAGAGTAATACAAGGTCTCATCATCATCAGACTCTGAGTCTTCATCTGAGGAATTGGGTTCCCTAGTCTGGAAGGAGTTGAAGTCCAAGGGTGAGTAGGCACAGAAATCCCTTAGGGAGACTTCAGGGCCATTAAGACATTAAGCAGGTACTAGGTAAACTCCTGCCATTCCCTTTGAGGTGTACAGAAGTATGCTTATTTTTCTGCTTTTCCTTGGTAGGGACGTTAGCCCTAACAAACACTGGAGGTTCCGACCCTTGCTAAGATTCAGTAAGAGCACCTGGAACCTCTTCCTGGACCAGAATCTGCTAAACTCCTCTAGGGCCCTCTGAGATGATCAATCTCAGTTCCCCTCGATGCTCGGAGCAGGATGTGTGAAAAGAAGGATCCATGCTGGCCTATGATGGGGCTACAGCTGAGGAACTAGACAGACACTGGACGGCCTTAGAACTCAGCTGAGATTTCCTGTCCTCCTTACCTAACAGTACCTCAGGGTTAGAAGATTCTGCCATACTACACTGGGCTAACAGTTTAAGCCTCTGGTTCTCAAGATAGCTGTCCAGGGAAGACAACTGGCTTCTAAAAGTCTTAGGTACAAACACTTTACAAATGCTACAGGATGTATGGTCGTGGGAAGCACCCAGACAAAAAAGACACTGTTTGTGACTATCCTTATCAAGAATCTGCCTCCAGCACTGCCATTTTCCCTTCTTGGATGACATCAACTTTAGGTAACCAAAAGAGAACAAGACCAAAAGAAAAAAAAAGACCCCAATGGGGCTCTTATCTGACATATAGGTATTCAGCACAGCAAAAGGGCATTCAGACCAATGAGTGATGATGGCGTTCAGACTGGTGGCAAAGAAGTTCTGGGTAATTGCATTCATACATCATCTTAATGCCTTACAGCCTGTATGAGAAGCATGTGTGTGACGTATGGCATGTACAAGACCTAAAGGCTTTGGTATAGTGGCCAGACGTTGGGCTATCCTTGTCAGAAGAACCCTGTGGTGAGGAATACTGCATCAGTGACATACAAGGACATCTTCAGATAATTACCATTGAGATGTAGGCAGTCAGATCAACAAAGTCCTGTTTATACAACTGTTCCCATATTAAAGCACTCTGTCAAGTAGAAACTCCAACCAAAGAATATCAACAATTCATCCATAGGAAAATATATTTTGTATTTATCCACTGTGAAAACATCAATTTTTGCAAATACCAAGAACTATGAAGACTAGCATATCTGAACTCCTTGCCTTGACTCAGAGGACTGAGGAGATTCCCCTCCACACATTCTACATGAGTGTGTTAAATCAGCTTATATAGGCAATTCTATGCTAGAAGGGAGAGGCCTACTATTACAAAAGTGTGGAGCAGATGCAGTGCTGACTTCAGGGCACCAAAGCTACAAGTTACAGATTCTAGGCAGACACAGAGGAACCTGGATGACTGGATGGGAAACTGAAAATACAACTCTGGGATCCCACCTGTCTCTCTGCTGGACAGGGGAAACAGGTGCTGACTTTGTGAGAACATGGGTGAAATTCTTGGCTGGGCTTATAAGAGCCTCCAGTCCAATAGCCTAGTATCATCCTATGAATCTATGAACATTAATGCGAGTATTGTCCTTTCTCCCTCAAAGTGTGGTGACCTCTAAGCTACTTATAATATTTACAAGGATTCAGACAGCATAGCTCCCTGCATGGAGGGTTCAGAGGGATGCACAGCCTCAAGGAAAAATAAAGTGTGTTTCTGCATTTGTGCTTTTTCAGTAAAACTGAAAGTGTGTCATATTGCTTTCTGGTTTACCTTGAATGAGTTGGACTCAGTGAAGTCCCTCAGTCTCCATCTGCACATTGTCTGACTGCTCCAAGTCACTAAACTACAAGGCTGTGAAGCTATGTCTGATGTGACAGCATTCAAATAATTGTTCTCTACTCTTTCATACAAATCAGTTTAGCAAAAAAAATAATGGAGAGTGGGAATCTAAAGCTAATCCTGCACAGCATCCCCAAAAGAGCTTCAACTAATGGGGACACGTTAAGCTAAAATCATTTTTAAATATTTTTTAACTGCTACATATACTCGTGCAGAAATAAAAATGTTTCAGTTATCAAACATCAAAGAAAGCAAACCACAGCAGAAAAAAATTAAAATCAACTGCTGCATACCACATTTTTTCACTGCTTAGCCAGCTGTGGTGGTACTGAGTGACAAAGCCCTGACTATGAGCCAGGTCATCTCAGTTCAAATAGTGGCAAGGGTGCTTTATGGAGCTGGTAGGGGAAGGTGGCCATGCCCATCTGGGGTGGGGGTGGGGGGTAAGGGGGGCAGCTGAATACATACAGCCTCTGCTGAATACATTCATCCCACAGATGAAAGGCAGCATGACAGTGTGGATTCTGAAGGTAGGGCTTTCAGTTCAACAAGGCACTGGATCACTGCCTGTTTGCAGCTTTCATTGAGCGCAAATAAGCATGCTTTCATGGGGCAGGGTATCGTGGGTTCCCTTGGTGATGTGAGCAGCTTGTATCCAATGGGTAGGGTTAGGCCAAACAAATGCCCTCACTGCCAGGATGCCAGTGATGGTACAAACAATCCTTATGGCTGCCTGTACGACAGCTCCTCTGAACAGCTTTTGTCCCCATACTGCACTAGGGCAATTTCCTAGTATGGGGTAACAAATGAACAAAGTCTAACTTAGGGGAAGCTTGATGGTTGGAAAGCAAAGTGGTGAAATACACCTAAAGAAAAATTAAACTCTTCTTCACTACATGTATACCACCTTAGGCAGATAGAAATAATGCACCTTTTAAAATAATGGTTTAATACTTACTCCTTCATTGGTCAGTATATGAACTAACAGACCATTTCCACATCCTAAATCCACAAAGGACTGTTTCTCAGGAAGACTTTTCTTGATTTGTTCTTCTTCCCATAAGACCTAAAACAATTACAAGAAAATGTTTGCAGATATATTCTAATCACAATGTCAGTACTGTACTACCTATATTATTTTCGGAGAACACATGCCAGGATTTTTGAGGACTGTAACCCCTTGGTGTTAATGATCAACCTAACCTTATAACAAAACATGCCATTACTGAAAAAATATGAATGTTCCCAGGATTCAATAATGCCTACACTAAGCATACACCGTTCTGAGTGAAAAGATAACACAGGCACAACTCACACCTTCTTCCTCCTAATTTAAGTTTTCCAACTGATTTTCTTGCAGCATTAAATACTGACAGAGATTCATAAAGGTCACCACAAAGTGTACAGTACATGCGCACTTAGTGTAATCTTTCTGAGTGACTAGAAAGCATAAAAATGTGTTGGGGACGTTCTTGAATACATATTGTGCACACTTAGTGTGTTATTGAATCTCGCCCATTGTGTTTTTCAATGTGCATGTTGTGTAGCTGTATGAAAAGTGTCCAAGGGGATGCAGGAAAAACAAGAAAATGAACAAACTGGCCAATTTCTACACTCATATCCATTATGAACTACTGTGAAGCTTAAAATGGAACAAAAATAGACACAACAAAAAAACAAGAATGCTGAACCATACTATGCACCATTCTGTCACATGAGACACTCATAATGGTCTCTAACTACTATCCAAAATCACTACATACAGCAAATTATACACTTCATAATCCACTATCTCACTTATTCCACTTTGTTAACTTGCACACATTTAGCTGGGTAGAAAAAGCTAGGCCACTGACTTCTTCGGTGGAGAGCTGGAAGAGGAAAGTGCTGAACAGCATGGTAAAATATACTGTGACAGACAATGTTACAGAGAATGCATTTTACTATTCTGGTAACAGGATGAGCCCACTAGGTCCAAGTTCCTTTACACAGGAGACCCGGTGAATGCTACATGGTAAGCAGTTGTACAGTATATATACTGAGTTTAAGGGCCTCAGTACTACCAGTACAGGGTGAAGCTTGTTTGCAGCTCATGTCCTTAATCTTTTGTGCTACAATGCCACAAAATGCTACAGGCTGAACACATAACAATGAAAAGTATATAAAAATTAATAAAGTATAAATGAGACACTGGTTCTTCCCCACCTATCTGTTAAAAAGAGAGGAATTTCCACAGTGGGTACTGGAAATAATTTGAGAACTATCAGGGGAGATAGACATTTCTTCAGACGTTATAGCTAGTGAGTGAGATAAAATGACAGCAGAGTTTAAAACAGGGAAGAAATAAAAGAAATAAGAGTTATAGTTAAGTAACAATAAGTATTCAGAAGGGCCAAATAGAGGTTATGTACTTACCATAACATTCCATGTGAGTTGTTCTTCTTGCTTTTATTCTTACTGATGGGTTCGGAGCCAATCCTCAGCTCGAGTCGGCCAAGTTGCAAAGCTCGAGGTCTCTAACAACTCGAGGCTGAAACCCTATCCCACAATGCACCTCTACCTTCTCCAGATCTTGTTTGCTGCCAACAGCGATAAATAGAAACCAGAACTCCATGAAAATCCAAAGGCTAATAAAGGAGAGGCACTCCTCAGAAGAACCAAAACCAACACAGAGTCTCTCTCGAACTTCCAGACATTGGATGGGGGTAGGTTGGGGGGGGGTGTCATAAGAATGAAGGCGAGAACAACTCACATGGAACGTTATGGTAAGTTCATAACTTCTATATGTGAAGTTGTTCAATCTCGCCTTCATTCTTACTGATGGTAGCGTCCCCAGCACCACAATCTTGGGTGGATCACGGGAGTACCTGTTTAAGGACAGCAGAACGAAATGAAGCCCTGTCCCTAGAGGCCGTATCCACTTTGTAATGAGTTATGAAGGTATGTGGCGTAGACCACGTGGCAGCTGCACAAATAGAATCAATAGGTAGTCTGGCCAAAAAGGCTATGGACATAGAAACAGCTCTGGTTGAATGAGAATTGACCTTGTTGTCTAAAGAAATATCTGCCTCATGGTATATGAAGGATATACAATCAGACAGCCATCTAGATAAAGTAGCTTTAGATACTGCTGCACTTTTCTTGGAATCTGAGAAGGGATGAATAACTGATCCATTCTTCTATGGTCTTTAGTCCTATCTAAATAAAAACGAAGTTGCCTATGGACAGATACTGCTGCACTTTTCTTGGAATCTGAGAAGGAGATGAATTGATCCATTCTTCTATAGAAACAAAGTTGCCTATGGACATCAAGCTTGTGAAGCATATATTCCAAATGATTTGAGCGATTGGAAAAGAAAAAAGGTAATTCAACTGCTTGATTAAGGGTGTATTCTGAACAAACTTTTAGTAAAACGAAGGGTTTGTCCTGAGGGAAACCCTATCTTTGTGAAATATCAGATATGGGTGCTCAATAGAAAGGGCTTGCAACTCCGAAATTCTGTGTGCAGATGTAATGGCAACCAAGGTCTTCCAAGAAAGATATTTTGGCTCATAGGAAGAAGTGGGCTCAAATGGCAGGAGAATAATCTTGGATAGGACTAAATTCAAATTCCATGAAGCTGTAGGTGATCTAATGGGAGGTTTCAGATGCATCATACTCTTCCAAAAAGCCTTTGCCATCTTGTGGGACAGAATACCATTTCCTACTTCACCTATATTGAAATTAGATATAGCAGCGAGTTGTACCCGGACGGTTGCTGCTGCGGCTCCATTGTTGAACAGTTTGGTCAGAAACTCTAAAATATCTGATATGGAGGCTAGGAAGGGGTCAATATTATTCTGCTGAGCCCAGATTTAAAACCTTTTCCACTTACTGAGGTATAGATTTCCAGTGGAAGACTTATGTGAAGATAAAAGAATATGTTGAGCTTCCTTGGATACATTTTGGAACCTGGCTATTCTGGGAATTGGAGCAGCCAAGCTGTCAGTTTGATGGACTGAAGGGAAGGGTGAAGAGCTCCTGATGCATGGGTCAGAAGATCTGGCACTGGGTCCAGGATCCAAGGTTCTTCTAATAGATGAGGTTTCAGAAAGGGGAACCAGATTTGATGAGGCCAATATGGGGCTATTAAGATAAGTTCTTCTAATAGATGAGGTTTCAGAAAGGGGAACCAGATTTGATGAGGCCAATATGGGGCTATTAAGATAAGCGTCCTGCCCAGAAAACTGTCTTTCTGAAAAACTTTGGGAATCAGAGAAAAGGGAGGGCATGCATAAAGGAGTCCTGGGGGCCAATCGTGAATGAGCACATCCCTTGGGGAGTGTCCCTGTTGAGGGATCAGGGCAAAGTAGTTGCTGCATTTGGTGTTGGTGGGAGATGCAAAAAGGTTGCAGCAAGGCTGGCCCCATCTGCGGTAGATCATTTCCGCAACTTCGTTCTTGATGGACCACTAGTGAGGCAAGAAAATCGCTCTGCTGAGTTTGTCCGCTATAACGTTGAATTTCCCTGGGATGTGCGTTGCTATCAGAAAGTGCTGGGTGGACTCTGCCCATTTCCATACTCTGAGAACCTCTCAACAAAGGGGGTAAGATATGGTTCCACCCTGTTTGTTTATATAACAGACTACCGACATGTTGTCTGACTGGATTGCAATCGTGCCTAGAGGAAGAGAGTCTTGAAAGGACTGCAACGCTAAGAGAACTGCACTCATCTCTAGGACGTTTATGTGAAATTGGGGCTCGTGTTCCTGCCAAGTACCTTGGGCTGTCCGTCCCTGATAATGCCCCCCCACCCGATCAGGGAGGCATCCATGCTCACCATTGCAACTGGAGCCGGAAGGACAAAGGGACATCCCATGGTCACTGATTCGGACATTAGCCACCACCAAAGATTGTCCTTGCAAGAGTTGGTTATCAGAACTGGGTGATTCATTGGTAAGTCCTGAATAGGTCACTGAGTGAATAGCAGCCACTGTCGCAATGATAGCTGCCGCCATAGTGCCCAGCAGCTTGAGAATCTGAGATGCTGGTACTGTGCGTTTTGAGAGGAGGTCTACAATCTGATGTCGTAAGGCAAGCACTCTTTCTGAAGGAAGTTTTAAGAACATGTTGACTGTGTCTAAGTCTACTCCTATAAACACTATATGCTGCGAAGGCAATAAGCCAGACTTTCTTGAATTTATCGTGATGCCCAGTTGAAAACAGAGATCTAAGTTGAAGTCCCTTGCCCGAATAAGTTGATGCCTGGTGGGTGCGGTCAGGAGCCAGTTGTCCAAACATGGAAATACTTGGATTCCTTGATGCCTCAAGTGAGCCATGACCATTGCCATACATCACCTTGGGGGCTGTGGTGAGACCAAAGGGCAGGGCTTGAAACTAGAAATAACTGGCTCCCAACCTGAAGCGCAGGTGATCGCTGGATGGCCTGGCCATTTTCATATGGTAGTACGCATCCTGAAGATCTATCGAATACATCCAATTGTCTCCCTAGGAACGGGAGTATAGACTGAAGCGTGACCATCGGGAACTTTGTCTTTTTTACATACTTGTTGAGTCTGCTGAGGTCCAAAATCGGTCTCCAGTCCCCTGTTTTCTTTGGCACTAAAAAGAATCTTGAGTAAGTTCTGTATCCTTGCTGGTCTGCTGGGACTGGTTGGATGACTCTTTTTCTAACAATTTTTGAATCTCTAATGTGGCAACATTCCATAGACTGGGTGGAACATCCGGGATTCCTTTTGTTGGTTTGGGGTTGGTATGAAAGGGGATGAAATAGCCTCTGGATATAACATTTTGTATCCATCTGTCTTTTGAAATTTTGAGCCAGGCACCTAGGTACAAAAATAAATGTCCCCTGACTGCCTCTAGAGCAGGACAGTCAGGCCTCCTTTCAGGAGCACTGGCAGGGCTTGCCAAGGAACTGGTCCCTGTTGCCCTGGTTCTGCAGACCCCCCTCTGCCACGTGGGCATAGTCTTCCATCATTACCCCCTCCTCTGCCCCTGGAGGAGGTTTCACCTTGTGAGTCAGGAAAGGCTCCTTGGGCTTTGCAGAACCACATTTTTCCTCCCTAGCTGACCTTTAGGGTAAGGCCTAGTAGGGATGGAAAAACGAACTCCTATGGCAAAGTCTTTCCTTCTTGCTCACATCTGGTAAGGGTCTCTTTGACTTTTGGTCCGAAAAGGGAAGAACCATCAAATAGGGCATTCACAAAGGATGACTTGAAGGATTCTGCGAAGGAACACAAGAGCATCCAGAAATGTCTCCAATGAGCAATTCCTGTACCTGCTGCCCTACTCATCTCATCAGCTGCGTAAGATATGAGGTGCATGAAAGAGTTAGCGATAGAATTGAGGGTAGCAAGCTGAGACGTCAACTTGTCCGCCAATGCATCGGCTACTGCACCCTGGAGAGTATCTCCTAGCTCCTTCAGGAGATCTCTTTGAAGCCTTGTGAAGTGGGTTAAATAGTTCAAGGACCTAAGGGCAAAGGTCAAAGAACTGAACATGCGCTTGCCGTATCTGTCCATAATCCTGGATTCCCTATTAGGAGGATGGACAGATGTTGAGGTTTCTGACATTTCTTTCTTAGTGGCTATCACAACCACCATGGCATCAACAGGTATGGGTTTAGATAAAAAGGTTTTGTCATGAGGAGCTGAGATATATTTGTTGGGCCTCCTAGGAACGGGCTCCATGGTATCTGGTGACTCCCACACCCTTCGAGATAAAAGGTCCATCAACTCATCAAAGGGCGCAGAAACAGAGGTGGAGGGTTGGGACCCAAAAGCCTTCCAGAGCACCAATTCATCCTCAGTAGGGTTAATGGACTGCTAATCACCCCTCTGCTTAAGGATCTCTAGGATATCCGCAAAGGAGACACCCTCAGAGGGGGACTTAGGGGACCCTTCTGATTCCTCCAAATCGGTGTCAGATGTGATGGATTCCTGTGGGGAATCTAAATGTCTCCTCTTACATACCTTCTTCCAAGGGACCTCCTCAGTGGGAGCTTCTGGGGAGGTCTCGGAAGAGAAAGGTTCCCCCATGGGGCTTCCTGAGGCTCTGGGTCCCTACGCTTATGGTGGGTCTGTAGTGACTGAGAAGATTTTGGCGCTTTATGGGAGGAGGAGGACATATCAGAGGTTGTGGCTGTCCTAGGGTCAAAGCCCTCCTCATGGCATCGAGGTTGTGGTTGTCCTAGGGGACAAAGCCCTCCTCATGGTATCAAAGGCCCCATGACTCCGATGCAAAGAAGCAGACACCAATGACTCCCTCCGCACCAAGACCGTAGGCTCTGAGCCACAGGTGGGGGCAGAGTTCATCCAGGCCGAAGTCCCAAGAGGGAGAGTCAGAACGGATGCATCGGTTTGACTCCTCTCCCCGAAGCCGACGGGAGAATGTCAGCTTCCAGAGTCCGCTGCCAGAGCAAAAGACATCTGCGTTATTGGTACCGACAGGTTCGAGATGAGTGTCGGCACAGACAGTTCCACAAACGACTGAATGGCTCCCTCCAGCTTAGATGTTTCGATTCGAGTCAGAAGAGGAGTAGAATCTACAGGAGATGACTGTGTCGGATCCGAAGCTGCCTGAGTCGAAACCAACAGAATTTTAGCTAGCACTGGATTTTGCAATAGTCTCTGTACCACACGATCCATGTCCGAATCTGATAGTCTGGAAGCTCGAGAAGAAACTGCAAAAGGAGCCGGTGAGCCCAGAATCTGAGATCTTAAGGTGGGCGACGCTGGTTCCAAGACTGGGGACCGGCTCCTACCAACCAACTGTACTGTCAGCTGCTGCGAAGACTGAGGAACCGATACAGAAACTTTTTGGAAGCCTTTGGAACTGAAGAGCCCTTCGGATCTGAACTTGCAGAAGATGAAGGTTTTGGCTTTTCCGATGAGTATCCAAGTCTGACTGGAAGGCCAACTGAATCAGACCATGTTCAGCCAATTTTCTTTTCCTCTCTACTAAAACCCTGGCACTCAAACCATGGCAAATGGAGCAATCCTCTTGGAGATGAACCTCTCCCAAGCAGTAAACACAGATGGTGTAACCATCTGTGATGGACATTTTTTTATTACATTTGGGGCACCTTTTGAACCAAAACTTAGCTTTCTCAGACATAGTAGGCAGAAATTCAGTACAATATAAAGAAATCTTAGCCACACACAAATGAACTAAAAAGTCTTAACCGACTTTTTACATTTTAGTAACAAAAACAAAATAAAGCCTCACCAGCTATAATTACGAAGAAAAATGGATGCCTAACTGGCTGTAGCTGCAAGAAAAAGAATTAAGCCCAACGGCTACGATGTAACAACTAAAGAAAGTCTAACTCGGCTGAATGGGATAGGGATAAGGTACTAACCCAACACGGCCTAACGCCCAGAACGAGAACAAAAAATTCTCTCTTCAACTTAAACTACTCACAAAGAAGGACAGCCTAACCTGGCTACATACTAGGACTGCAAAAATACTATAAATGCAAAGGCAAAAACACCCAAAAGATTACACTTATCTCACAAAAATGGCCTGAGCTGTAGGAAACACATGATATGTTGCAGCGGTAAAGTAGATCTGGGGAAGGTAGAGGTGCACTGTGGGAAAGGGTTTCAGCCTTGAACTGTTAAGAGACCTCGAGCTTTGCAAATTGGTCAACTCGAAGCTGAGGATCGGTTCCGAACCCATCAAGTAAGAATGAAGGCGAGATTGAACAATTTCACATCAAAGGTTAAATTATTGCAGAACAACAGGAATTTCACAGAATATGAAGAGGCGCAACTGCAGACAGATAAACAGAAAATAAGGGAAAGTACAGTTGTGTACACTTACCATAAATGTAGATGTTAGAGTGTATTCACTGTTGCAGTCATCACATTTGGGTTATCTGCCTGCAGGTAGCCCTCAGCCGGCCTGAATATCAGAGTCTTGGATTCCTGCGTAGGATGTTGTTTCTTCTTCCGTGACATCAGGTCGTCAGGGGTACAAGAACATGCAGCGGATGCCATTACATCAGTTTTTCTTGCCCCAGATGTCAGGTGCCCTACAATGGGAAGCAATTATATGATAGGAACATCTCCATAAAAAAGCATATACACCAGAAAGTATAAATACACCAAAGAAGAAGAAGGTAGAGCCAAGAGAAGTGAGGGGGCTGTAGGGAGGGTAACCAGGACTGCAACAGTGAATACACCCGAACATCTACATTTATGTTAAGTGTACACAACTGTATTATGTTCTTGATGTTTCACTGTTGCAGTCATCACATTTGGGTTGATTCCCAAAGCTAAGAAAGGGAGGAGGTAGTTAGAGAGCATTAGGGCCAGCAATTAGGCCCTGTAAGACTGCTGTGGAAATCCAGCTCTGGATATAGAAAAAATAGGCAGGTGGTAATGCTTGGTGAAGGTATGTACAGAGCTCCAGGTAGCAGCTTCCAGGATGTCCCTGGTAGGGACTCCTCTGAGAAAAGCCATAGAGGTGGATGCAGCCCTGGTCGAATGTGATCTAATCCCCTGTGGAGTAGGTTTTCCATGGTACTTGTAGCAGAAATTAATGCAATGGGCTATCCATTTGGAAATTGTTTGTTTTGAAATGGCCTTCCCCTCTGCCTCTGCAGCAAATTCCTCAGATCTAGCTCTGTTGATTCCTCAGATCTAGCTCTGTTGAAACCGTCTTCCCCACCCCCTCCCTGTTCCTGGTTGTAGTTTAAATTTGGTGGCTTTTGCAGTGCCTGCCCCACTGTAGATTTGATCTAGGACACTCCCCCAGTCCCATCTCTTTACCGCATTCTATCTAATAAACCCTTTCTGCACTTGCTTTTAGTCCTTTTTAATTTAATTACATTTTTTCCAAACTGTGTGTGGACTAATATTGCTGCATACTCAAGTGTGCCAGCTTGCACTGCATGTGAATTGTTTTTACTACTGTTTTTGCTACTTTTCTAAAAAAAAAAAAATATCTGCTTTTACTGCATTTGTGTTTCTTCCTAATTTATTTTGCTTTTGCGTCATCTTAAAAGTACTCAGTTGTATTTATTACCTCTTGGTGCAACTCATTCTAAGCCTTTTAGTTTAAGCACTTGGGCTTCAGACCAGTTGTTTTACATTAAGAAGGTTTGTGGTCTGCACTGTAGTGGCAGGAAGGGTAGCTTACATCCTTCTAAGTTGGGAACTGCTGATTGAGGGCTCAGTGTCAGTTATTCTAAAAGTGTATTAATTCTGGTTTAAGCACTTGGGCTTCAGGCCAGTTATTTTACATTAAAAGGGTTCGTGGTCTGCACTCTTGTGGGAGGAGAGGCTGGACTCTGCCCTTCTGAGCTGGGAATTTCTGGTTAAAGGCTTTTAGTGCCTGCATATCTGAACTGCTTCTTACTGAAATTGGTACAACTTGTTTGCTGTAGCGTAGACTAGATCCAGGCCTGCTGAATCTAGCTTTGTTTGTATAACTTGAGCACTAATCCAGGAATTCTTCAAAGTATTCAATTGTATTTATTACTGCTTGGTAGTAACTTGATTAAAGTGTAGCTATCAGTCTAAGTCTTTTGGATTAAGCACTTGGGCTTCAGACCAGTTGTTTTACATTAGGAAGGTTTGTGGCCTGCACTGTGGTGGCAGGACAGGTGGCTTACATCCTTCTAAGTTGGGAACTGCTGATTGAGGGCTCAGTGTCTGTTATTCTAAAAGTGTATTAGTTCGGGTTTAAGCACTTGGGCTTCAGGCCAGTTATTTTACATTAAGAAGGTTCGTGGTCTGCACTCTTGTGGGAGGAGAGGCTGGACTCTGCCCTTCTGAGCTGGGAATTTCTGGTTAAAGGCTTATAGTGCCTGCATATTTCAACTGTTACTTACTGAAACTGGTACACCTTGTTTGCTGTAGCATAGACTAGATCCAGGCCTGCTGAATCTAGCTCTGTTTGCATGCGTGTTGTTTGTTTGCTTGTTATTTCCCTGAAAAGCTAATACCACTTAAAATGCAGCTTTTCAGTGCTTCTGTGGTTCCCTAGTGATATCTGCATTGCTTACTGAACTCATTTCCTTGTTTCACTTAAAAGAAAGTTACTGTTTGTCGTTTTTGCATTTAAGTTACCTGTAACACATTGCATTTAAGTTACCAGGCACTTGCTCACTAAAGGCACTTGCTCACTAAAGCAATTATATAAGTCAGCACTAAAAATTAAAAGCACTACACTCTCACAAAGTCCTCTTGAGTACCTTGTTCCCCATTGGCCCTTTTTTCCCAATTATAAAGGAATTCCCAATACTATTCTAGCATGTCCAAAGGTCAGTTGTCAATCTTCTCTCCAGTCCAGCTGGTGAATCTGGGAATCTTGAGGCAATGTTACAACTGCCTCCTGTACACAGACAACCCTCTCCTCCTCCCAATAAATTCCAACACATGTGAGACATGCATCCATATAGCCAAACTGGAGGCTAAGCTCTCTCAACTCAGTACTGGCGTAACCAGTCAGGAGGAGAAGGAAACCACACTCAGTACAATTCCAGTCTCACATAGACCTACCACGACAGCAGACCAAACACATAAACACACAAAAACATACTCGGAGGCTCTAAACAAAAATCTTCCTAAGCAACAGAGACCTCCAAAGCAGACACCCAAGCAACCGCTACCCCAAAACAAAACACGTGCAACACATAGCTCACAAAGCCAGTGTGCCGAACAGTCACAGCCCTTAAGGCTAAACAACACACCTGATAAACTTGTAATAGGTGACTCTATCATCAGGCACACTGACGTCCCGCTCACCAGGCTGAACAAGGAGAAGGTCACGGTGAGCAGCCTGTCGGGCGCTAGGATCCGCCACATAACACAAGCACTCAGGTCACTCCAAGGCAAGTACAAATATGACTCAGTCATTGTCCATGCTGGTGTGAATGACCTGAGATGTACCTCCCTGGACTACATGAAAAGAGACATAGAGGAGCTCTCTGAGCATGTGGCCCAGGCCGGTATGACCCTGACCTTGAGTAGCATCTTACCCTCACCAAGAATGATGCCACAATATGAAGACAAGATGATCAATTTCAACAACTGGCTTAATTATTGGTGTCATTCAAAGGGGATCCAATGCCTGTCAGCCTGGGATGACATGCTCGACAAGCCACGATGCTTCGCTAGGGACGGCTTGCACCTGTCACTCCTGGGCTTTCGGATATGGGCAAAGGCTCTTGCTACCCCCATAGTGCCTTTTTTAGGCAAGGCTCAAAAGACAAACCCACCTCCATAGGTATCACAAGGAATAAGAAACTAAGAGTAATGCTACTCAACGCCAGAAGTCTAAACCTCAAGATGCACGCACTCGAAACTCTCCTTAGCATGGAAAAAATCGATATCTGTGCAGTAACAGAAACCTGGTTCAAGGCGCCCGAGAGCACCCCAGCACTACCAGGTTATACCTCATACCATGCTTTTCGGCCCCAAAACTTGGACCGACCCACAAAAGGAGGGGGAGTATCAATATTCATCAAAGATACCCACACCTCCAGGTTGGTGGCACAGCACGAAGCATCAGAGACTATCCATGTGCAACTAACAGTGGGTAAAACTGTCTTCCAGTTTATAGCCTGCTACAGACCATCCTCCCTAACCCAGGAACCCCAATCGGCCTTCATGAGAACACTGGAAAATATGAAGGTCTCTCCAAACACCATTATATTGGGCGACTTCAACTACCCAAACATAGACTGGGAGCATTACTCTAGCTCCAACACCCTAGCCCAAAGGTTCCTAGAATTTATAAACTCAAATGCTATGGAACAACTTGTTACCACTCCCACAAGAGGGGAAAACATACTGGACCTGATCATCACCAACATGGGGACTCTATGCTCCAGACCAGAGGTGTATCCCTCACTGGTAAGATCAGACCATAAACTAATCTCACTGGATGTTCACATCCCGACACCACCCCCTGCCCAGGAAACCACAGTGAAAAACTTCTCTAAAGCAAATTTCACACTCCTCAAAACTGAAGTGGAATCCTTCAAAGCCTCCGGGCCTGTGGAAAATATGGCCCAGACTGCAGAATCCTTTATAAACGCATTCTATGAACACCTTCAGGAATGCATGGATCATGCTATCCCAAATAAAACCAAGACCCAATCCTCCAAAGGCAGACGTCCTGTCTGGTGGACCCCAGCCATAAACAAGCTATACAATAGAAGGAGGAAGCTACTAAATGAAAGAGCAAAATTCCAAAAAGGGAAGGCATCTCTGATCAGTATTAGCAAAAACTACGGGCACTCATAAAATCGTCTAAGGCCAGCTTCAAGAGAAAAATTGCACAGGACACTAAGGATAATCACAAGGCTTTCTTTAGTTATGTTAGGAACCTGGGTGGTAATTCCCAGATATGCTCAGAATTAGTCCAAAATGACAAAAAATACACCGAACCCACAGACATTGCCAACATCCTAGCTGACAGGTTCAGTGCAAACTTCTCCCCCCCCCTCCCCACCAAAAGGGCAAATATCTATTCCAGCAGAGTGCTGCCCCCCTGACATCTCGGATGCTCAGGTAAGAGCCGCCCTCTCCAAAGCAAAAAACATAGCATCAATGGGACCAGACGGTGTCCCGGGCTGCGTCCTACATGAACTCCAAGAACAGCTAAACCCAAACATAAAACTACTGTTCAATCTCAGCCTTACTAGAGGATATGTACCCAAAGAGTGGCGTACAGCAACTGTGGTCCCTCTCCACAAAGGTGGTGCCTCAATGGATCCTGGAAACTATCGCCCCATAAGCCTGACTAGCTTGGTCTGCAAAGCTATGGAAAGGATAATCATGGACCTCATAAATAAAGATATTGGGGACATACAGACACTGGATCCTAACCAGTTCGGCTTTGTTAAGGGCAGATCCTGCCTCTTAAACCTGGTTGATTTCTTTGAAACAGTCACCAAGGCCATTGACGAGGGGAAGGTGGTCCACACAGCCTACCTGGACCTCGCAAAAGCCTTCGATACAATACCCCACTCGGGCATTAAAGATAAGCTCACCAGCTTAAATATAAACCCCTATGTCACTAGATGGATTGCAAACTGGCTCAAGGACAGAACCCACATGGTTAGAATTGCTGGAGCCATGTCAGACTCCAAACCAGTTACAAGTGGCGTCCCACAAGGCTCAATCCTGGGATCTCTCTTGTTTGGTATATATTTCTCGAAGGTACAGGCCAACACGGAAGGACTGTGGCTGATCAAGTTTGCAGATGACTGCAAACTGGGCGCCATAATCGACTCTCCAGCCAACACAAGCATCCTCCAAAAGGGCCTCATAGAAACAGACAACTGGTGCCAGAGCCATGGCCTCAAGCTAAACGCCAAAAAGTGTATGGTCATCCCCTTTGGCAAAAACAAAGTGCCCACAAATTACCATATAGGTGGTAATCCATTAAGTACAGAAGAAGTAATTAGGGACCTGGGGACCCAAGTTGATAGAAATCTCTCATTTGACAACCATGTGGCCAAAATGGTTAGAAAAACATTTTATATAGCCCACCTAATCATGAAGGGATTCACATCTAGATCAGGGGAGGTCATCGTGCCTCTTTACTCATCCCTCATCAGGCCCATAATTGAGTACAATGCCCCTTTTGGGATGTACCTTACCAGACACCTGCAGCAACTGGAAAGACCCCAAAAGTACCTCACCAAGAGGATCAAAGGGCTCAAACAGATGCCATATACTGCCTGGTTAAAGAAAAGCACAGTTTTGTACCTACCATAAATGTAGATGTCCGATAGATATGCAACTGCAGTCCTTACATATGAGTTGTCCTGCCTCCGGCAGCCCTCGGTCGGCCGGATTCCAAAGTCTGGGTCCGGCGTCGGCTGATGTCGCCTCCTCCCCGACGTCAGAGCGGCTGGCGTATAAAAGCATCAGCCGACGCCATCTTCCTCAGTGTTTCTTGCCCCAGATGCCAGGTGCCCTCCAAGGAAGGCTAAATTTAGAACTGGATAAAAAATTCCAGACATACACAATAGTAATAAGTGGACCCAATACACAGAGGGGTAGGAGGGAGATAAAACCTGACTGCAGTTGCATATCTATCGGACATCTACATTTATGGTAGGTACAAAACTGTACTATGTCCTTCAAGAATGCAACTGCAGTCCTTACATATGGGTTGAATACCATAGCCAAGCTGGGGGTGGTAGGCTCTAAGATAAGGATGGTGTAGCTAAAATGCCCTGCAGGACTGCCGAAGCAAAGCCTGCTCGGGATCTGGAATATAAAGGCAGGTTGTAGTGCTTGGAAAATGTATGCACGGAGCTCCATGTAGCAGCTTCTAGAATGTCCTTTGTAGCCACCCCTCTTAAGAAGGCTGTGGAGGTGGCTGTAGCTCTGGTGGAGTGTGGCCTGATATTGGCTGGCACACCCTTTCCATGGAAAGAATAACAGAATTTGATGCAATGTCCAATCCAGTTTGAAATTGTTTGTTTGGAAATTGCTTTTCCTTGCACTCCAGCAGCGTATGCTACAAATAGTTGGTCAGACTTTCTGTTGGCCTTTGTTCTGTCCAAGTAGTAGCGTAGCTGTCTGTGTATGTCCAAAGTGTGCAGCAGCTTTCCCCCTTTATTTTGAGGATTGGGGAAGAAGGTAGGCAGGTGAATTGCTTGATTTAGAGACACCCTGGATATCACTTTTGGCATAAAAGAGGGATTGGTTCTTAAAGAAACCCTGTCCTGATGAAAAATGAGAAATGGAGGTACTGCCATGAGGGCCTGTATCTCCGAAACTCTTCTTGCTGAGGTAATTGCCAACAGGAAAACTGTTTTCCAGGAAAGAAATTGCAATTCTGATGATGCTGCTGGGTCAAAAGGAGGAAGAGTTAATTTTTCCAACACGAAGTTGAGGTCCCATGCAGGCACTGGTGGTTTTCTGGGAGGTTTGATATTCTTTATCCCTCTTAGGAATTGTCTTAGCAAAGGATGTGAAAACACAGGTGGATCAGTGTTGTATTTTGCTGAAATTGCTGAAGCATGTATTTTTATGGAAGAATAGGAAAGTCCATTATGCAGCATTTCTGCCAAGTATTCCAGTATCTGTGGGATGCTCATTGCTGATGCATCCTGACCCTTGTTGGTATTCCAGATGTTGAATCTCTTCCATTTGGCTGAATAAGTCTTTCTGGTGGAAGGTCTGCGTGCTTCCAATAATATCTGTTGAACTTCCTTGGAGAAAGAGATATGGGGAGAAATCATGGAACCCTCCAAGCTGTCAGCTGCAGAGTTTGCAGGTTGGGATGAACCGTCCTGTAATTGTGCTGAGTCAAGAGTAGAGGCCATTGAGGCAGGGGCCACGGCTTGGTGCAAGTTATGCTCCTTAGTAATGGATACCAGTGCTGTCTTGGCCAATCTGGAGCTATTAAGATGCCTTTCGGTTGCTCTGCTTTGATCTTCAGTAACACCTTGGTCATTAATGGTAGAGGTGGGAATGCATAGATTGTTAGAGAGGTCCAGCTGAAGGAGAGAGCATCTATTCTCCAGGCTTGTGGATGGTGTGTCCTCGTGCAGAACTTTTTCAGATGATGATTGAGGTGGGAGGCAAAGAGATCTATGTCCGGCCTCCCCCATGCATGAGTTAATTGTGCAAAAATGTCTGGATGCAACATCCATTCGTGCGGGTCCAGGATGTTTCTGCTTAGACTGTCCGCCAGAACATTGTCCTTGCCCGGAACAAACTGGGATTGCAGCTGTATGTTCAGTTTCAGGGACTTTTCCCAAAGAGTCATTGTTAGTCTGCAAAGGGGGTAAGAATGAGTACCTCCCTGCTTGTTTATGTACCACATAACAGTGGTGTTGTCTGCCTTTACTAGCAGTTGACCTTGTTGAAGATATTTTCCGAAGGCCTCGATTGCATGAATTACTGCTAACATCTCTTTTTGATTGATGTGTAGATGCACTTCCTGGGGGGTCCATTGCCCTTGAATGCATCTGCCCTCCATGTGCACCCCCCATCCATGGTCTGAGGCGTCTGTTGTAATGGTTTGGCTTGTTTGAGGTTTGTTGAAAGGCATACCTTTGTTTAACTGGCTTGCTTGGGCCCACCACAAAAATTCCCTTTGTAGACATGGGATGAGTGGGATAATTGCTTCTAAGTTGTGGCTGTGTTGAGACCATAAACTTTTTAGGTACCATTGTAGTTTTCTCATATGTGTAGTCTTGCCAGTGGAATCAGTAGAATGCAAGATGCCATGAAACCCAGGGCCTGCAGGATTTTCCTTGCAGTCATCTGAGTGAGCTTTGCTAGGCTTTTGAAGTAATCTGGTAATTGTTCTTGCTTCTCTTCTGTGAGGTAAGCCATTTGTGATTCTGTGTCTAGTTTGGCTCCTAGAAAAGTTATTTGTTGGGATGGCAGTAGTCTTGATTTTTGAAAGTTGACTGTGTATCCCAAAGCCTGTAGTAAGTGAATGACATAATTCAAGTTTTTTGTCAAGGCTTGCTTGCTGTCCGCTTGTATAAGGCAGTCGTCCAGGTAAGGGTATATTTGTATCCCCTGGAGTCTGCAGTGTGCAATTACTGATGCCAGGCATTTCGTGAATACTCTGGGCGCAGTAGATAAGCCAAAGGGCAATGCTGAGAATTGATAATGCTCTGACCCTGCAAGAAATCTGAGGTATCTTCTGCAACTGTGTCTGATTGGGACATGCAGGTATGCCTCCTTGAGGTCCAGAGTAACCAGCCAAGACCCCTTGCCCAGCATGGGAAGGAGTTGCTATAGCGTCAGCATTTTGAATTTTGGTACAATGAGAAAAGTGTTTAGAGCGGACAAGTCCAGTATAGGTCTCCATTGCTTTTCTTTTCTTGGAACAAGGAACAGTCTTGAGTAGAATCCCTGGCCTTGTTCCTGAGGAGGAACCTTTTCTATTGCTTTGATTTGTATCAGCTTTGAAACTTGTACGAATGCCTCTGCCCTTTGAGTTTGTGGCAGGTTTGGCATGCCTTGTCTTGTTGGTAAAGTATGGAATTGGAACCTGTAGCCTTGGTCTATTATGTCCAGAATCCATTTGTCCCTTGTTAAAACGTGCCAGTTTTTTGAAAATAAGGATAATTTTCCGCCTAAAGATGCTTCTCTTTGAGCCTTGGTCGGCGGTGTCAAAGTCAAGTCATTGTGATTGTCCCTCTGGAGCAGTAGAGGTCCCTGCGCCACCTCTCTGATTAGTCGGTTGCCATTGCCGTCCCCTGTAGGAGCCTCGGTATTGCCCTCTCCCTCGGGCACGCCTGTTTTTTCCCCTTTGAAACTTGTCAGTATCTGGAAAGGACCAATTCTTAGAAGGCCAATTCCTGCTGAACCTTGGTGGCTGAACCTCGAGGAAATCTTTGACTGTTTGTACTGATTTAGCCTTTTCCTCAATTGATTTCAACACATCCTGAGCATTAGCACCAAATAGCTTGTGTTTTTCCAGAGGTGCATCTAGAAGCTTTACTTTAACATGATCTGGCAATGCCTGTTCTTTCAGCCATGCATGTCTACGTATGACGGCCCCTGTCATAGCCGCCCTACATGAAGCTTCCAATGCATCATAACCACACTGAAGAAAATGATTGTTAACCTGCTGTGTATTATGAACCAAATCCTGCAAGGCCTTTCTATCTAAAGGATCAGGAGAGGCTAACTTTTTCTGCAAATCATCCATCAAGAAATCCTGATACTGAAACATATGAAAAAGGCAATTAAGGGCCCTCATGGCAAGGGTGGTTGAGGTATAAACTTTTTTGCCCCACCTCTCCAGGGACCTAGATTCCCTGTCTGCGGGCAAAGGATTTTTGGCCGTGGATGTGGCCACTCCTTTGGGCCCCTGGGAAATAGTTTCTAGATCAACAGAATGGGCCTTAAAGAGATGTTTACGAGTTTCAGGAACCCTGTAGTATCTGTCTGGCTTGACAGGAGCAGGAGGGAGAGAATCAGGAGAGGCACTTGAATCTGAGTACACATCATCCAATACATCTAACACTGGAGGGATAGCTAAAGGCCTGCACTGGGGAAGCTTAAGGAAGGTACGAAGCCGCTTCCTGGAGTCGGAGAATTCCTGGCCCTGCCACTGAAAATGCTCTCTCATGGAGTGGAGAATTTCCCCAAAAGAAATATCCTCAGGAGGAGAGGCAGAAGGAGTAGATTCCTCCGTATCAGAATCCTCATAGGCCTGGAAGGACTCTTCCTGGGTATCTGAGTGATCAGAGTCACCAGAGGCTTCATTTGAAGAAAGGGTGTCTGTCTGCTCAACCCTGGGCCTTTTGTCAGAAGGCGGCTGAGAACCTCTGTCAGGATGTGTCTGGGAACCTCTGATTAAGGAAATTAGATCAGCAGCTAAAGTCATGATCTGTTTATCAGTAGTGGGCTGAGGCAAAGATTTAGCAGGGTGAGACTTAGCCTGGCTGGAAGCCTTAGCACGTGTGTAGGCCTTGATCGACATGGACATCTGAGGCCTAGCTGCCCCACGCGCTGGAGTAACTTTGTCCACCGGTATGGTCTCGGGCAAATCTTGGGCTTCAGTTTCTGGAGGAAAATCAACAACTGGCACCGGCGTAGGCTCCAGGGCCGAAGTGAACGGTAAAGCGGTGTCGTCGGTCTGGAGCGGTGGAATAACCACCTCAGAAGAGACCGATGCACTCGCGGTAGCTTTTGGCGTAGTGTCGTGGAAGTTGCGGGCCGAGAATGTCGGTCCCAGTCTTTCCATTTTTTGGAAATATGTGATGTCGGTTGTTCCGACGGCATGGTATATGAGTATTTTTCGCCAAAAAAGTTTACAGCAAACTCTGCCCGGCACCTGAGAGTGCGCTTATTGAAGCAAGCACAGGCCGAGACGTCGTGGTCTGGGCCAAGGCAGGGAAGGCAGTACAAATGGAAATCCTTATGAGGTATTTGTTTACCACAAGACAAACAGTTATTAACTTTTGCAGTTTTATCTGACATCGGCTGAGGCAAAAAAAGGTTCCCCAACGGGGTACTTAGCTTTTTGATGACTTCGGATACTTAAAACACAGGAGCTGACCGACCGGCACTTGCGAACTGCTTCTGCTTCGGGCACCGCGCGGCAAGAAAGACTGAGGAAGATGGCGTCGGCTGATGCTTTTATACCCCAGCCGCTCTGACGTCGGGGAGGAGGCGACATCAGCCGACGCTGGACCCAGACTTTGGAATCCGGCCGATCGAGGGCTGCCTGAGGCAGGACAACCCATATGTAAGGACTGCAGTTGCATTCTTGAAGGACATCTCCAGCTCTACTCAGTGGCATACCGCCTGTTCAGAGGCGATCTGTGCCTGACGTATAAAGCCATGTCCAACCCGGAATTAATGGACATGCTGCACCTCAGAAAATCCAAATCCTATTGAGCTACACGCTCGAGAGACTTGAACCTCAGCACTGAAATAAATAGGACATGCTAGAGGGACAGATTCATAACCCAGAGGCTCCCTTCACTCTGGAATAAAATCCCAGTCCAGGTTAGGCAGAGTCCCTCATTGACTCTCTTCAAGAGGAATCTTGATGAGTGGATGGGAGATCGTAGGTTTACCCCGGGTATCACTTCTGTGTCACTGTTAGGCAGAGGCACAGTATACTAACCTCAAAAAAAGGGCATAGCAAAATTAATTTAAAATGGGTGGCGAAAGCCAAACACATTCTGGCTAGGCTTATAAATGCCCTAGGGCAGATAGCCTAGTATGAACCTATGAACCTAAAGCTAACTAGCAGCTGTTCAGATTTTCTAAGAGACTTAGACCTGTCCAGATAGAATCTAAGTTATTTTTGCACATCCAGGGTGTGCAGAATTTGCTCCCCTTTATTTTGAGGGTTGGGGAAAAAGGTAGGCAAATGAATGGACTGGTTTAAGGCCACACTGGACACGACTTTGTGCATGAAGGATGGATTAGTTCTGAGGGAAACCCTGTCCGCATGGAAGATGATGTAGGGTTCCACTGCCATGAGGGTCTGTAATTCAGACACTCTTCTTGCTGAAGTGATGGCTAGAAGGAGGGCTGTTTTCCAAGAAAGGAATTTCAACTCTGCAGTAGCAGCTGGCTCAAAGGGAGGAAGGGTAAGTTTTTCCAATACAAAGTTAAAGCCCCAGGCCGGAGTAGGGGCTATCCTGGGGGGGTCTTAAATTCTTGGCTCCTCTGAGGAATTGCTTGAGCAGGGGGTGAGAAAAGAGGGGAGGATCAGTGTTATAATGAGCCGAGATGGCAGAGGCATGAATTTTAATAGACGAAAAGGATAGGCCCTTGTGGAGCATTTCTGTTAAGTATTGAAAAATATGAGGCACGCTGGGCACAGTTGTGCCCAGGCCCTCAGTCTGGCTCCAAAAACAGTATCGTTTCCACTTGTCAGCATATGATTTGCTAGTACTAGGCCTCCTTGCCTCCAAAATGACCTCTAGCACCTGCTTACTGAGGGATGTTATAGGTGAGTTCAGGGAATTAGCCATGCTGCAAGGTTCAGGGTTTGAAGCTGAGGGTGCAAGATTTGGCCCGCCCGCTGAGACAGCAGGGAGGGGGTCTGAGGCAGGTGCCATGGGTCCAGTCGTGTCATACTGTAAAGAGGGTGTACCAGTGCTGGCATGGCCAGTCTGGTGCAATCGGTATTGCCCTTGGCTTGTCCTGTTTGATCTTTAGCAGGACTTTCACGAGGAGAGGCAGGTGGGGAAATGCATAAACCGAGAGGCTCTCCCAGGTGGAGGACAGGGCATCCACTTTCCAAGCTTGACTGTGGGGAGTCCTTGTGAAGAATTTTTCCAACTGGTAGTTGTGAGAGGAGGCAAACAGATCTATCTCTGGAATCCCCCATTTGCCCCTCAAGAGGGTGAATACTTTTGGTTCCAGTTTCCATTCGTGTGGGTTCAAGAGATTTCTGCTCAGATCATCTGCCAGTGAATTTAACTTGCCCGGCATGAATTGAGCTTGTAGGTGCACTTGATAGCAAGGCCATGGCTAGTCTGCAGAGGGGGGTACGAGTGGGTTCCCCCCCTGCTTGTTTAAGTACCACATAACTGTGGCGTTGTCTGTCTTTACCTATAATTGCCCTGGATGAATGTGGTCTTTGAAGACTGTCAGGGAGTTCTGTACAGCTAACATTTCTTTTTTGATTGATATGCAGGTGCATCTGACTTGGGTACCATTTGCTCTGAATGCACTGCCCGGCCAGATGAGCCTCTCACGCATAGTCTGATGTGTCTGTTGTTAGGGTCTGGGTGGCTGGGAGTAGAGTGAAAGGGAGCAGGCCTCTGCCCACCAAAGGAACTCTGTCTTTATACAGGGGATGATGAGAGTCATATATTCCAGGTCCTGAGAATGTTGACACCATATTTTTTTTAGGTACCATTGTAGTTTCCTCATATGCAGTCTTGCATACGGAATCAGTAGAATGCAAGAGGCCATGAATCTCAGGACTTGCAGAATTTTTCTTGCAGATAGCTGTGTCTTTGTGGCCAGAAATTTGAAATTTTTTATATGCTGCTGTTATTTTTTTCCCCAAGATGTGATGTATCTTTATATTGTATTTAGAACTCAACTATCTTCCTTTTTTTGCATTAACAATGTTCATATGTCTGTTATGTACCTGGAGCTTTTCTCCCCGGGCCTCCACTGAAAATGGACATGTATCCAGTCGGACTCTCCCGGTTAACAAATGTAAAATAAAATAAATAAATAAAGTAGGTTGTCAAGTGCACTTGTTTCTCTGGGGTGAGGAAAGCCATCTGGAACGTTGTATTCCAGCTTGCTCCCAAGAATACAATCAGAGTATCAGGTATCAGGCTAAATACAGGCAGGGAATCAGGTGAGATTTCTTTTCATTTATGGTGAACCCCAGAGATGTTAGAAGATTCTTTACGAATGCTAGATGTTTTACTGGCAGGTCCTGGCTTTTTGCCTGAATCAGACAATCACCCAAGTATGGGTATATCTGAATATTTCTCTGCCTGCAAAAGGCAATGGCCGGGGCGAGACACTTGATGAATACCCTAGGTGCAGTAGATAAACCAAAGGGAAGTGCAGAGAACTGATAGTGCATGGAGCCTGCCCTGAAGCGTAGGTATTTCCTGCAAGATTCCCTTATTTGGATGTGCAGGTAAGCTTCCTTTAAATCTAAGGTTGCCAACCAGGCATCTTTGCCTAGCATAGGGAGCAGTTGTTGGAAGTGTTAACACTTTGAAATTTGGTATTAGCAAAAAGGTGTTTAGAATGGAGAGGTCCAGGATAGGATGCCAGGAGCTGTCTTTTCTGGGTACCAGGAAAAGTCTTGAATAAAACCCTTGTCCCTTTCTTCTGCTGGGACAGGTTGAATGGCCTTGATACTTAGAACAGACAGAACCTGCTGAAGAGCCTCTGTCCACTGATTTGGGAGTAGGTCTGGCCAACTGTCTGTGGTTGGTAGAGTGTGAAAATGGAATCTGTATCCTTGGGAAACTATATTCAAAACCCATTTGTCCTGGGTAATGAGTTCCCAGTTTTTTGCATGCAGGGCGAGTTTTCCCCCTAAGGGGACAGACAGAAAAGCAGGAGCTGGAAAGGTCAAGGTGGAGTAATTGTGCCATTTTTCTGTAGGGAGTAGGTTTGCTACTCCCTCCTTTGGAAGTGGGGGCTCTCCACTGCTTAGATCTGTGCGTAGCCTGAGGCTGTTTCTGGGTTTGGACTGGGTAGGCCTGAAGGAAGCTGGAAAGGACCAATTCTTAGAAGGCCAATGCCTACTGAATCTGAGGGGCTGTACTTGTAGGAAATCTTTAACAGTTTGCATAGACTTAGCTTTTTCCGCCATTCTTTTGAGGACTTCTTCCGCTTTGCTGCCAAACAGGCGGTCCTGGTTCAATGGAGCATCCAATAGTTTAACCTTAACATAATCAAGTAAGTTTTGCTCCTTAAGTCAAACATGCCTTCTAAGTACAGATCCAGTGACAGCAGCCCTGCACGATGCTTCTAAAGAGTCAAAACCACATTGCAAAGTACGTTTACCAACTTTTTCTGCAGCATGCATTAAATCCTGCAATTCATTGTGCTCAGTACAGTCAGGAATCAACATAATTTTCTGTTTAAGTAGTCCCATAATATGTTGCTGATACTTCAACATATGAAACTGGCAATTTAAAGCCCTAATGGCTAAAGTAGCAGAAGTATACTCCTTCTTACCCAATCTGTCCAAGGCTCTAGAATCTCAATTAGAAGGGGTAGGACTTTTGGCAGTAATAGCCTTAATGCGCTTTGGGCCTTGGGAAATGGTTTCTGGATTTGCAATAGGATTCTTGAAGAGGAACTTGTGAGAATCAAGTACTCTGTAATACCTATCAGGTTTTCTGGGAGCTGGAGGTAGTGAAATCTGGGGATAGGCTAGATTCCAAGAAAGCATTATCTACAATGTCCAGAACCGGAGGTATAGTTAAAAACTTGTGCTGAGGGAGGAGTAAGAATTTCCTAAGTCTCTTTTTAGAGTCAGAGTAATCCTGGCTTTCCCAGTGGAAATGTTCTCTAAGGGTGTGTAAGGTTTCACCAAAAGAAAAATCTTCTGGAGGGAAGGCAGAGGGAATGGAGTCCTCTGTATCAGAGTCCTCATAGGTAGATAAGGGCAAATCCTGGTAAACAGAAGAAATATCCTGATCAGAAGAATCAGAAGGAAAATCTGTTCTAGGTCTCTTAGAAGGGGAGTGCTGACTACCCCTGATTAAGGTAATGAGGTCTTCAGCCATTCAAAGCATTTGGTTTTTAGGCATATGGGCCTGAACATGCAGTTTGGACATCGGTTTTCTAGGCGTCGGTCGAGATTTAGGCCTGGAGAAAGAAGATGGCGTCTGTTTAAAATGCAAGTCTGTAGGCCTGAATACACCCTCAGAAGCCGGTGCCTGCACAGCGGCTCCAGACCTATCCAAGGTAGAGACATCCGCAGGTTCCATAGTTGAAGCAGCATCTCGCGGCATAATGGACTCTGAAAGGTTCTCAGTAGAGGGCTGTGAATTTAAAGTAGCATGTATCAGGGGCAGTGACAGCGCCTCACTGAGTACCGGTGGACTGGCGACTAGCTTAGCGGAAGCATTGTCAGCAGTTTTGGACCTGTGCAGTCTGTCTCTAACTTTACGTTTTTTCAGAATATCGATAGTCGGATGGCTTATCAAAGCCATTTCCGGATAGTTAAGCCGAGCACCAAAATGCCTTTCTGCAAATAAATACAGATGACAAATAGTTCTGATGTTAAACAAGGCACAGAACCGACAGCAAGGATAATCATGGTCTGGGCCTAAGCAAGGAATGCAGTACGAATGAAAGACTTTATGAGGTATTTGCTTTCCACAGATAAGACAATTGTGAACTTTTCTTGGCATCGGAGAGGAGCAAGAAAAAGGATCCCCAACAGGGTACTTAGCTTTTTTGAAGATTTCGGGTCTGAAACTCGAAAACGAAAATTTCAGGAGTCGGCCGACCAGCACTTGAACTACTTCTGCTTCGGGCACCGTGTGGCAAGAAATACTGATGTAATGGCGTCAGCTGCATATTCTTATACCCTTGATGACCTGACGTCACGGAAGAAGAGACAGCATCCGACGCAGGAATCCAAGACTTTGGTATTCAGGCCGACTAACTGCAAAAGTGAAACACGAAGATCATCATCTGTTTAGAAAGACTGCCATTAAGCAACTCTTTTTTAATGATAAATCAAGAGTACAAAAACTCTTAGCATAATGACTTGGGTAACAGAAAGTAGAAAGGGCTGTTGCCAAATTTAGAGAACCCAAAACAAGAAAAATAACCAAAGACCCTGTACAGGTATAAGAGATATTTTGGAAATGTTATGAAAATTTCTATAAAGCAGAGGAATATGGAAATCAAAAAACAGTACAACCAGACATATTTATGGAAGACTTAAGTTTGCTAAGGTTAGAAGTAGATAAGGCTCAACAATTAACAGTAAAGACAGAAGGAGATAAAAAAAAAAAAAACTGATGTATAATTAATCTGTGGGAAAGTCTCCAGGAACAAATGGTATTTTTTTGGAGTCTGGAAGTTAGAAGGGAAGAAAGTGATAAAGATCTGGAAGGTTTTGTTTAACATTATTTTATAAACAGGGGAAACATCAACATCCTGGAAGAAAGCTATGGTGTAATACTTAAAGATGGTAAAGACCCATCAGACTCAACTTCAAATAGGCCCATTTCAATTTTAAACCAAGATTATAACGTGTTTGTTCATAGGTGTGTACTAGGCTAATGGCCCTGCAGCCTTTACAAGCCTAGCCCATAGAAGTGTCCTGGCATCGTGCCGCCCATTAGTTCTCAGTGCCTCTATCAAGTACAACCACTGGAGTGATCCCCGGAGTGAACTTTCTATTTCCCATCCACTCATCAAGATTTCTCTTGAAGAGGGCCAGTGAGGTGCTCTGCTTGACATGTATGAGAAGTCTATTCCAGAGTATGGGCAGTCTCTGGGTTATGAACCTGTCCCTCCAGCATGTTCTACTGATTGTGGTAATGAGGTTGAGGTCTCTGCAGCATGTGGTGCGGAAGGATTGGGATTTCTTTAGATGTAGCATTTCTAATAGAGCTAGTCAGCCACAGCTTTGTAAGTTAAGCAGAGATCACCTCTTAGCAGATGATATGAGACAGAGAATAGCTGGAGTTTTTTTGAGTCTGTTGCATAGGACATGTGTTTAAGGCCTAGGATCCACTTCCTGAGGTACTTTTGTGGCCTTTCCAGCTGTTGCGTGTATCTAATGAGGTACATGCCAAATGGGGCATTATACTCGATGATTGACCTAATGAGGGAAGAGTACAGAGAGATGATGACCTCTTTCTTCCTGGATGCAAAACCCTTGGTAATGAGATGTACCACATAGAATGACTTTCTGACCACAGTGGCAATGTGGTGGTCGAAGGAGAGGTCACTGTCAACCTGTGTCCCCAGATCTCTTATAACAGAGTCAGTGTTTAGTGGGCTCCCATCGATGTGATAATTAGTGGAAACAGTTTTTCCCGAAGGGGATGACAGCGCACTGTTTGGCATTAAGCTTAAGGCCATGGTTTCAACACCAGTCATTGGTCTCAGTGAGGCCTTTCTGTAGGATGGCTACATCACTTGGGGAGTTAATAATGGCTCCCACCTTGCAGTCGTCTGGGAACTTGGTCAGCCAAAGTCCCTCCATGTTGGCCTTGAGTTCTGAGAAGTAAATGCCAAACAGGAGAGGACCCAGGACCGATCCCTGTGGGACTCCACTCTTGACTGGTCGGCAGTCTGAATTGGAGTCTGCTACTTTCACACTGTGGGTTCTATCTGTGAGCCAATTTGCAAAACACCTATTGGTATAGGGGTTGATGCCTAGTCTGGTGAATTTATCAACAATTCCTGAGTGGTGAATGGTATCAAAGGCCTTGGCCAGATTGAGGTAGGCTGTATGAACTGCCTAGCCCTCATCCACATCTCTGGTGATTGACTCAAAAAGTCAACAAGGTTGAGCAGGCATAATCTACCTTTCACAAAACCAAATTGCATGGGATCTAAAGTTTAGAGTTTCCCTATATCCTTGTTAATTAGGTCCATGATGATGCGCTCCATAGCCTTACATATCAGATGCTTTTGGAACATCGCCTAAAAAGGCACTATAGAGTGGCAAGAGCCTTAGCAAGCATCTGGAAACCCAGGGTGACAGATCCAGGCCATCTCTGGCAAAGTATCGAGGTCCGTCAATCATGTCATCCCAAGCAGACATATACTGGATCTCCTTAGAATGACACGAAAAACAGCCAGCTGCTAAAGTCAATCATTTTCTGCTTGTACTGTGGTATCATTTTGGGTGATGGTAGGATGCTGCTCAGGGCTAGGGTCATACCTGCCTGGGCCACATAATCCAAGAATGCCTCCATGTCTCTTTTCATGTAGTCCAGAGAGGTGCATCTTAGGTCATTCACACCCACGTGGACAGTGACAGAGTCATACTTGTACTTGTTGTGGAGTGACCTGACTGCGTGTGTTATGTGTCGGATTCTGGCACCTGCAGACAGCTGACTGTTACCTTCTCCTTATTCAAACTAGTGAGTGGGACATCAGTGTGCCTCACTATTCAGTCACCTATGATTAGTGTATTGGGCAAGCTGTTTTGCCTTAGGGGCTTAGGTTGAGGGGCACACTGTGTAGGTGAGCTATGTGTCTTGTGGTTTGTGCTGTGTTGTGGTGGTCAAGTGCATTTCTGCCTTGGAGATCTCTGCTGTTTGGGTAGATTTCTATGGACAGCCTCCACGAAGGTGGGTGTGTGGTTTGTGTTTTTATGTGAGAGCTGTGATGCTGGGTGTTCTGTAGGGCTATGTGTTGCATGTGGTATGGTGCAGGTGCTGACTTTCTCCTCTTGACCAGCTATTCCAGTCGTGGCTTGAGAGTGCATAAGTGAGTGCTGGGAGGTAAGAGGAAAGGGCTGTCTGTGTACATGAGCCAGTTGCTACACTGCCTCAGAATGCCCAAGTTCACCAGGTTAATAAGAGAACTGACTTTTAAACATTCCAGGAGGGATGGTCATTATTACTAAGTACTGGAGCTGATTCCTTATATATTCATTTTACAGGAAAAATGTTACCCAAGGTGTCTGTCTGAGTCTGTACACAGCACTGCCAAGCACTTGAGGGGAAAGCGTTATTACCCTATCATACGATGAAAATAGCAAACGCTATTTCATCGTACCTAAAATATCTAAACCACAAAATATCGAACATCTGGAACAGTAAATTTTTTTCCCAGGGAAAAACTTTGCTGTTCCGAAACACATACGCACAACACAAGCACACCAAAATAAATAAACCATGCACATACACTTAACAACACCATAATTCTAACCCTACACTACTACATATCCACTTACCTTAACCCAACCCTAAAGTCCCTAACTACCTTACACTCACCTTACCCACTTCCTAACCCTAAAGTCCCTAACAATCGCACACTCACCTTACCTGCTCCCTAACCCTAATGTCCCTAACTATCACACACTCACCTTACCCCGGTCCGTTCGCACACTTACCTTAACCCGATTAGTAACCTCCACATACTTACCTTAACCAGGTCCGTAACCTTCGCACCACAGTAGAGTAAATAGCGAAGCCACGGAACGGACAACCGATATCTTACCCTAGGTAAGATTGCAAAGTTCCGGGGCTTTGCTATTATGCTTTTTTGACAAAAACGGCAATCCATTAAGCACAGAAGAGGTTATCAGGGACCTGGGGACCCAAGTTGACAGTAACCTTTCTTTTGACACTCACATTGCCAAAGTGGTTAGGAGGACCTTCTACACTGCCCACCTGATTATGAAGGGATTCACATCCAGATCAAGGGAGGTCATTGTTTCCCTGTACTCTTCACTTATCAGACCAATGATTGAGTACAATGCCCCATTCGGAATGTATCTTACCAGACACCTGCAGCAATTGGAAAGACCCCAAAAGTTCCTCACCAAAAGGATAAAGGGGCTCAAAAATATGCCATATGCTGCCCGACTGAAGAAACTCCAGCTCTATTCAGTCGCATACCGTCTGCTCAGAGGTGACCTGTGCCTGACATACAAGGCCATGTCCAACCCGGAATTAATGGACATGCTCCACCTCAAAAAATCCAAATCCACCAGAGCCACAAGAGCAAGAGACTTAACCTCAACACGGATATAAATAGGACGTGCTGGAGGGACAGATTCATCACCCAGAGACTCCCTATGCTGTGGAACAGAATCCCGGTCCATGTGAGACAGAGCACCTCGCTGGCTCTGTTCAAGAGGAATCTTGACCAGTGGATGGGAGATCGTAGGTTTACCCCGGGGATCATCTCTGTATCACTGCTGGACAGAGGCACGGCAAACTAATGGGTACCTAAGGGGTGGTGAAAGCCACACAACTCTGGCTAGGCTTATAAATGCCCTAGGGCAGATAGCCTAGTATGAACCTATGAACCTATGATATAGCATTCGAAGTTTTGAAACTTCAATGCTATAATATAGACACAGAGGAAACTAATACGTAGACGCTGAAAATTTAAGGATGATGTATTTAGGCAGATATTCTGAAGTTAGAAAGAAATCAAGCTGTACTTACTGAAAAATAAAGAATTGGCTTGTCAAGAATGATGAAAAGAGGGGAGTTGCATGAATGGCTACTGCCTGGGTACTACTTATGCTGGTCTCAGCACAGCTTCACTCTGTTGGGATACAATACTCCTTTGCTTCTTCTCACCAAAAGCAAAATGTTAGCACCAATCCCTAGAAGAGAACCAGGCCATGGCCTGTTTGGTGATCCACAGTCTTGTCCCAGATGATGCAAGGGTCTGCAGACTTCTAGCCTTTTTCTGGTAGATCCCTCTAATAACAACCAGATCAATCAGGTATGTTAAGCACAGACACTCAGTCTCCAACAGGAAAGAGTCAGGAATCAATGCACTCTGCTCCTCCTAATATAAGCACAGATTCCAAGCTGTCACCTATAAAGCAGTTATTGAGCTTTTTGGTGATCAGCAGTCTCCAAGAAATAATGTAATTGTACTCCTTCTCTCACCAGGAGAAAACAGAAACACTACTCCCAAGATGACTACTGAGAGGCAGAATGTAGGTTTCTCAAATAACTGGTGGTCTTGCAATAGATGCTTAAAAGTAAGATGAAAAATGGTTTATCCTAAACACTGCAGTGTGCACTAGAGGAGTTAGATGTGAAAGCAGGTAACTTAAGTTTTACCTGTCTAAAAAGTTAAGCTTTAGTGGAGAGTCGCTATTTTTAAAACAGCAAAGTACAGTTGTGTACACTTACCATAAATGTAGATGTTTGAGTGTATTCACTGTTGCAGTCATTACATTTGGGCTATATCTGCCCGGATAGCCCTCAGTTGGTCAGAATACCAGAGACTTCGGTTCGGGGCATCGGTTTTTAAAGCTTGCTGCCTGACGTCAGGGAGTCAGGGGTATAACTGAGGACAGTCAACACCATAAATCAGTTTTTCTTGCCCCAGCCTGTCAGGAGCCCCCCAAAATGAGGTTAGAAGTAGCATATATATATAAAGAGTAAGCATCTTCCCACGAAAGTAGAAAAACAACCAAGGTTCAGGCAAAAAGGAGGGGGACTGAGGGTGGGAAACCAGGACTGCAACAGTGAATGCACTCTAACATCTACATTTATTGTAAGTGTACACAACTGTACTATGTTCTTCATGTTTCATTGTTGCAGTCATTACATTTGGGTAGATTCCCAAAGCTTAGGAAAAGGGTGGTGGCAGTCCATGAGACTAGGGGTTGGTTAACATGCCCTGCAAGACTGCAGTGGCAAAGTCTGCCCTGGATATAGAGAAGAGGGGCAGGTGGTAATGTTTGATGAAGGTGTGTACAGATGTACAGGTGGCAGTCTCTAAAATGTCTCTAGTAGGAACCCCTCTGAGGAAAGCTGCAGAGGTGGCGGCTGCTCTGGTGGAATGTGTTTTGATCCCCTTAGGAGGAGCCTTACCATGATGAGTGCAGCAGAAATGTTTGCAATGTGCTATCCATTTAGAAATGGTCTGCTTAGAAATGGCTTTGCCCTCCACCCCAGAGGTGAAGCTGGTCAGACTTTCTGAAGGCCTTAGTCCTGTCTAGGTAAAACCTGAGTTGTCTATGCATGTCTAAGGAGTGCAGGATTCTTTCTCCTTTGTTTTGAGGTTGTGGGAAGAAGGTGGGCAAGTGGATGGACTGGTTAAGGGCCATGCTGGATACCACCTTGGGCATAAAGGAAGAGTTGGTTCTGAGAGTGACCCGATCACCATGGAAGATGAGGAAATGCTCCACAGGCATAAGAGCTTGCAGCTTGGGGACTCTTCTGGTGGAGGTGATAGCCAGGAGGAAGGCAGTTTTCCATGATAGAAACTTTAGATCTGCTGATCCAGCTGGCTCAAAAGGAGGCAGGGTGAGTTTCTCCAGTACAAAGTTTAGGTCCCATGCAGGAGTAGGTGCTCTTCTGGGGGGGGGGGGGCTTGAGATTACTAGCTCCCCTAAGGAATTGTTTAATGAGAGGGTGACAGAAGATAGGCTGCTCAGTGTGGCAATGAGCAGAGACGGCTGAGGTGTGCACCTTAATGCAGGAGAAAGAAAGGCCACCATTGAGTAGGCTGGCCAGGTAATCAAAGATAAGAGGGAGGGAGGGCTGTGACATGTCTGCTCCCTTAGCCTGTACCCAGATGCAGAATCATTTCCATTTTCCTGCGTGAGATTTTCTGGTGCTCGGGCATCTGGACTCTAGGAGAACTTCCATGACCTGTAGACTGAGAGGGGCATGCTGCTGAAAGGTCAGAGTACAAGCCATGCTGCCAAATTGAGGGTCTGCAGCTGTGTATGTAGGAATTTTCCCTCCTCCTGAGTCAAGAGGTTTGGAATAAGTGGAAGTTGCCAGGGAGGATACTGGGACAGGTTGCGAAACATGGGATACCAATGCTGCCTGGGCTAGTTTAGTCCTATGATGATGGCTTTCGGTTTTCTTCCCTGATCTTGATCAGTACTTTTGGCAATAAGGACAAGGGAGGGAAGGCATACACTGTGAGCTGGGACCAAGGGAAGGATATGGCATCCACTCTCCAAGCCATGCTGTGATGCTCTCTTTTGCAGAATTTTCTGAGCAGATGGTCTGTGGGTGAGGCAAACAGGTTGACCTGTGGAGTTCCCCACTCTTGTGTTGTTTGAGAGAAGGTATTTCTGTCTAGCTGCCACTCATGGGGGTCCAGTACCTGTCTACTTAACTGGACTGCCAAGGTGTTGAGCGAGCCAGGGAGGTACTGAGCAAGGAGGTGCAGACCCAGTTCATGGCCAACCTGCACAGGAGGTAAGAATGTGCTCCCCCCTGCATGCTGATGTACCACATCACTGTAGTATTGTCTGTCTTGGTGAGAAGGGTTCCTGGATGAAGGGCGTGCTTGAAAGCTGACAAAGCTAATTGCACTGCCATCATCTCCTTTAGGCTGATGTGCAGTGAGATTTGTTGGGGGTTCCATTCCCCCTGAACACATTTTCCATTCAGGTGAGCTCCCCATGCGTAATCTGAAGCATCTGTGGTGAGGGTCTGATCCGCTGCGGGTGTTAGGAAGGGCAGTCCCTCGTTCTGGGAGCAGGCTGTGGCCCACCATAGGAATTCTGCCTTGATGCAGGGAATGACAGGCAACAGTTTTTCCAGATCCTGAGTGTGTTGACACCAAAGGCTTTTTAAGTACCACTGAACTTTCCTCATATACAGTCTGGTATATGGAATGAGTAGGATGCAGGAGGCCATGCACGCCAGGGCTTGCAGGATTTTGCTTGCAGTGAGCAGGGGCTTGGTGGCCAGTAGTCCGAAATATGCGGGTAGAGCCTTTTGTTTTTCTGGTGTGAGGAATGCCATCTGGGAGGCTGTGTTCAGGGTTGCTCCCAGGAAAATTATCCTCTTGGTGGGTACTAATTTTGACATCTTTTCATTGATAGTGTACCCTAGAGAAGTTAAGAGTCCTTTTACAAAGGACAGGCCTTTTAGTAGTTTTTCCTGAGTGCCTGCCTGAATTAGGCAGTCATCTAAATAAGGGTAAATTTGAATATTTCTCTGCCTGCAGTAAACAACGGCTGGAGCCAGGCATTTTGTGAATACTCTGGGAGAACTGAAAGTGCTGCAAGCCTGCCCTGAAGTGGAGATGCTTTCTGCATGATTCCCTGATGGGTATGTGAAGGTATACTTCCTTGAGATCGAGTGTGACGAGCCAAGCGTCCTTGCACAACATGGGCAGCAGCTGCTGGAGGGTGAGCATTTTGAATTTTGGAATCACCAAAAACGTGTTGAGGATAGATAAGTCCAAAATGTGGCACCAGGTGCCCTCCTTTTTGGGAACTAAAAGCAGTCTTGAGTAAAATCCTTGGCCCACCTGCTCTGGGGGTACTCTCTCTACTGCTCTCATGGACACCAGGACATGTATCTGCTGCAAAGCCTCTGCCCACTGGTTTGGTGGAAGGTCTGGTTTTCCCTGAGGTGAGGGAAGAAAGTGGAAGGAGAATTTGTAACCCTGAGAAACAATCTTTTGGACCCATTGGCTGCTTGTGATGGTGGTCTAGTTCTTTACAAAGGAGGAAAGCCTTCCGCCAAGGGGTTTAGTGGGGAAGGCTGAGGGTGTTTCTGAGTCATTGAGGGCTTTTGGCAAAGGAGGCAGGCTTAGTACTCCCCCACTTGTGTTAGCTGGAAATCCATTGCTTAGATTTTTGAGTGGCCTAGGCCTGAGGCCTAGTAAGCCTGTACCCTTGAGTCCTGGACTGTCCCTGTTTGGTAGGTGCATGGAAGGTCCACTGTTTGGAAGGGAAATGCCTGCTGAACCTAGGGGGCGGCACTTGTAAGAAATCTTTAACAGTTTGCATCAATTTAGCTTTTTCTTACATCCATTTAAGCACTTCTTCTGCTTTATTGCCAAACAAATGGTCTTTGTGCAAGGGTGCATCAAGTAGTTTAGATTTTACATGATCTGGCAGTGGCTGTTCCCTGAGCCAAGCATGTCGTCTAATGACAGACCCTGTGGCTGTAGCCATGCAGGAAGCCTCTAAGGCGTCAAAACCACAGTGAAAGGAATGCTTTGTCACTTGACAGGCAGAGTGCATTAATTCCTGTAATTCCTTAAGTTTCTGGCAAGGAAAGGAAGGTAGCAAGCTTAGATTTTAGGAGGTTCAAAATATGCTGTTGATATTTAAGCATATGAAACTGACAATTTAGTGCTCTGACAGCTAAGGTGGCGGAGGTATAAACTTTTTTGCCCCATCTGTCTAGAGCTCTGGATTCCCTGTCAGAGGGTGTAGGATTTTTAGCAACACTAGCGTTAACTCCTTTGAGGCCTTGTGCGATGACCTCTGGGTCAGCAGAAGGATTTCTGAAAAGAAATTTGTGAAAGTCAGGGACTCTGTAGTACCCGTCAGGCTTTCTGGGTGCAGGTGGGATGGTGTCAGGGCTTAAATTGCTTTCAAGAAAAACATCATCCACCACCTCCACTACAGGAGGAATAGCTAAGGGTTTGTGCTGAGGAAGGTCCAATAATTCCCCAATTCTCTTTTTAGTTTGTGGGTAATCCTGACTTTCCCACTTGAAATGCTCCCTGAGAGCATGGAGGGTCTCCGCAAAAGACTAGCCCTCAGGCGGGGAGGCTGAAGGAATGGATTTCCTTTGCATCACAGTCCTCAAATGCAGAGAGGGGTTGTATGTCATCCAGTTCCACAGATTCCTCTGAATGCTCAGAGTAAGAGTCAGATAAAGTGTCTGGAGACAAATAGCTTTTCCTTTTAGAAGGCATGGCCTTAGATCCCCTAATAAGCTTAATGAGATCCTCTGCCATCCTAAGCATCTGTGGTTGCTGCAATGGCTCAGAGGCTAACGTTGGTCTGGAATACGCTTTTATCGGCGTGGTTTTGCAAATGGGCCTAATGGTCATTGGAGATTTAGCAACAGAGGTAGTCGGAATCGAAGAAGCCGGTCTGGATTCAGTCGTGCAAAGGCCTTCCTTGGAAGCCAGTGCCTGTTGAGAGGCTTCGGACCCATCTAAGGCTGAGACGACCGCAGGATCAGTCAATGCAGGTTTTCGTGGCATACCGGACTCCGAAAGTGTCTCAGTAGAGGCCTGCAAATGGATAACAGCGGACATCAGGGGCTGTGAAAGCACCTGACTGAGCTCCGGCAGTCCGATGACTAACTTGACGTAAGCGTCGTCAGAACACTTAGTCCTGTGTGGTCTGTCTCTACCTTTATCCTTATTTTTTTGGAAGATCGGTTGTCATCGGACGACTAAAGGAGGCCATATACAAAACCGAGGACTGCAGTCGGAAATGTGTAGCTACAATATGGGCCCAACGTCAGATAGTTCGCAGATTAAACAAAGCACAAAAATGGAAATTGGAAACATCGTGCTCAAGGCCTAGGCAAGTGACACAGTAGGAATTAAAATCTTGGTGTGGTAACTAGCTTTCCACAGGTAAGACAATTATTATCTTTCTCTGACATCGGTTAGAGCAAGAAAAAAGTATCCCCAACAGGGTACTTTGCTTTTGAAGACTTCACTTTGGAAACGAAAAACAGGTAATGGCTGACCGGCACTCGTATGGACTGCTTCTGCTTCAGGCTCCATGGCAAGAAAGACTGATGTAATGGTGTCGGCTGTCCTCACTTATACCCCTGACACCCTGATGTCAGGCAGCAAGCGTCAACAACCGACGTCCTGAACCGAAGTCTCTGGTAACTGACCAACTGAGGGCTATCCAGGCAGACATAACCCAAATGTAATGACTGCAACAGTGAAACATGAAGAACATCTGGTGTTCCACGCCAGAGGTCAACTCCTCGTTGGTCAGATCCAACCACAAGCTAATCACCCTAGACATCCATATCCCACCCCCACACCCCATTAAGGAAACCACCATCAAAAACTACTCCAAAGCCAACTTCATGCTTCTGAAGACAGAAGTGGAAAACTTTATGACACCCATGCAGACAGAAAATAGAGGTACAACTGTTGAATCTTACACAAATGAACTGTATAAGCACATACACGAGTGCAAGGATCGTGCCATCCCCAACAGAACCAAGATGATATCCTCCAAAAAAGGAAAGCCAATCTGGTGGTCCACTGTCATAAACAAACTCTACAACAGAAGGAAGAAGCTGTTGCAAAAAGAGAGTAAAATCCCAAGATTGGAGGAACTCCCTGGTAAGCCTCAGCAAGAAGCTGAGATCCCTCATAAAATCTTCCAAAGCCAGTTATGAAAATAAAATTGTCAGCGATTCCAAAGACAACCACAAAGCATTCTACAGCGATGTCAAGAATCTCAATGGCAACACTCAGATCTGCTCTGAGTTACAGCACAATGTCACTAAATACACAGAACCAACCAATATTGCCAACATCCTGGCAGATAGGTTCAGTGCTAACTTTACCCCCCCCCCTCACCCTCCAAATGGTCCATCTTAATACCGAAGAATGCCGAGCCCCTGTAATCAAGGATGAACTAGTAAAGACCGCACTCTCCAAAGCCAAGAACACAGCATCCATGGGACCAGACAAAATCCCAGGCTGCGTACTGCACGAATTACAGAACGAACTGGCACCCACTCAAGTACCATGTTCACTCATAGCCTCACCTCAGGCTATGTGCCTACTGAATGGCGCACAGCGACGGTTATCCCACTCCACAAAGGCAGTGCCCACCACAGACCCCAGAAACTATCACCCCATTACTCTGACAAGCCTGAAACATATCATCTTGGAGCTTATAAACAAAGACATAGGTAAACCTCCAAATCCTGGACCCCACTCATTTTGGGTTTGTAAAAGTAGATCATGTTTACTAAACCTGACTGACTTCTTTGAAGCGGTCACTAGAGCCATAGACGATGGCAAGGTGGTGCACACAGCCTATCTTGACCTCGCCAAAGCTTTTGATACCATCCCCCACTCTGGAATTATAGATAAACTCACTAAACTGGGCATAAATCCCTATGTCACAATATGGGTGGCCAACTGGCTCACTGAAAGAACCCACACAGTAAAAGTAGCCGACTCCAAGTCCAACTTCAGACCAATAATGAGTGGAGTACCACAGAGTTCGGTCCTTGGTCCTCTCCTGTTCAGCATCTACTTCTCTGAAGTGCAGGCCAACACAGATCATCTTTGGCTATCAAAATTCGCAGATGACTGCAAACTGGGTGCCATAATAGAATCACCTAATGATGTACACATTCTACAAAAGGGCCTCTCAGATACAGATGCTTTGTGTCAAAGTCATGGCCTCAAGCTCAATGCCAAGAAGTGCACTGTCATCCCCTTTGGGAAAAACTCGGTACCCATGAACTACCACATAGGCGGTAGCTCACTAAATACTGAAAGTGTGATAAGACCTCGGGACACAGATTGACAGTAGTCTCTCCTTTGATAATCACATCACCACAGTAATCAGGAAATCCTTCTATATGGCACACCTCATCACAAAAGGGTACTCCTCTAGTAAAAAACGAGGTCATTGCTCCCCTCTACTCATCCCTCATCAGACCCATTATAGAGTACAATGCCCTGTTTGGCATGTATCGCACAAGACACCTACAACAATTGGAAAGGCCACAGAAATACCTCACTAAGAGGATTACTGGCCTCAAACAGATGCCATACTCAGACGGTCTCAAAAAACTCCAGCTCTACTGCATCACATATCACCTACTCAGAGACGATCTCTGCCTAACATCCAAAGTTATGTCAACCCCAGAACTGTTGGACATGCTACACTTAAAGAAATCCCAATTTCTCCGAACTACATGCTTCAGTGACCTAAACCTTGTCACCACAATAAATAGAACATGCTGGAGGGATAGATTCCTGTCCCAGAGACTTCCCATACTCTGGAACAAACTACCCATTCATGTCAAGCAACGCTCCTCATTGACCCACTTTAAGAAAAATCTTGACGACTGGATGGGAAATAGAAAATTACCCTGGGAATCACTTCTGTGGCACTGCTTGACAGGGGCACAGGAAAATAATTTTCTCGGGTGGCGAAAGCCAGGAAACCTTTTTGGCTAGGCTTATATAGGCCCCAGGGATGATAGCCTAGTACCTACCTATGAATCTATGGCCAATAAATGGTACTATGGAATACAGTAGGATGACCAATAAATTTAAATAGTTGAAGGGGAGTGATTTCACAAAATGATAATTTTGTGCTTAATCACACCATCCAGTAAAAGCAGAGATGAAACGAGAAAATGGTCAAATTAACATAAGGGGCAGGCAACTAGAAAGACAGTGGTGTTTAAGAACACAACAGTAACCGTATGGGAGGGTGTGGAAACATTTCTGTCTGACTCACAAGAGACAGAGCTGTGGTCTCTTTTCGAGTTTTAATATGCAGTTAAAAACAGAATACAAGTAAAACACAGTGTAAAAAAAACAAATCACAGTATACAAAATAGAAAAAGGCAGTAAGTAATACAAAATACAACAGATAAAAAGCAAACTAACCTTTCCCTCACAGCAAACTGTAGCAGAGTTTGTAATACCTAAAAGAATGATAAAGAGGGTGTTTGAGAGGGTGGCCTAATGGTTAAGGTGTTTGCCTTACAAACACAAGGTACAGGGTTTGAATCTCACAGGGGATAATTGGCTAGGCTTAAAATAGCTTGCAAGGGCAGTTAGCCTTGTACTAACCTGTGAACCTATAAGATGATGCCAAAATTGATAGACATGGATCAATGTGGTTTTGTGGAGGGGAGGCAAACATCTGACAGCATTAACCAACTAATGATGATGCAGAGAGAAGCAGAACGTATGAAAACATGACAAGACTGGTTAATTCAAGACCGAAGTGAACTGGCTAGGTTTAAAATAGACCCCCAAGGGTAGTTAGCCTAGTACTTACCTATGAACATTATAAGAGCTACGAAGTGTTAGGGATTGCACTACATAACATGTTTGTTTATTAATGTAAAGGTTGGTGATGGCATACTAAGAAATATTGCACCTGGTGTTGCCGGACACCACAGTTGTGGCATGTGTTGGTCTCCTCTCAGTATTTTGTCAATTCTGTCCAAACAACATGACACGATTGTTGTGGACATCAGTGCAGCAAAAGAAAAATATGAAATAATTTAAAGCAATGTTCTCTTCCTTCAACTTTTCATAACAGAAACACATCTGGGGTGGAAGATTCTGCTGAAGAGTGTTTGTGTCTTCTCTTGCATGTTCTCTGTCTCTGCAATGTCAAGAGTGGACTCATCATAATTTTGTGAAAGGACTCTTTCTCAGACCTTCATGGTATAACACTTTTCAGTGCTGGGTCCAGTTACGTGTGAAGAGGTTAGGTAAGGGAAAAACTAGTACAAGATGATAGAGGACTGGCTTAAAAGAACAACACAGCCTATCTGGAAGCAGAGGATGAAAATGTTTAAGTCTGAAAAAAAAAATTCTGACTAAACTAAAAATGGGGAAAAATGTGAAGGAAAACTATGCTTACTTCTTCAATGCCAAGATGAAAACATTTGAGACTGAAAATGTCTGAGAAATAGGACAATCCATTCTGATACAAAAAAGATAATGAGATAGGACCAGAGTGTTAGTTCATCCAACATATAAGGCAATGGCAAAGTATGTCCTAAATGGCACACAGAGTGAGATCATGTAATGCCTTCCGAGGGTATTGTATACACATCAACCCATGCCACCTTAGTCGGCATTCCTACACCTGTGAGGAACAAGTCTTCCTACCTAAACAAACAGCATGCATGCTTGTGCCCATCATGAAGGAAGCTCCAGCAGGCCCACATAGCACATAAGGATTTGCAAGTCTCCTCTAATCTTGCCAGTGTGTCTTCCACAAACTGGTGGAGGGGGAAAGCACTAAAATCCTCAGGCACAAGTCAGACCCTCAGTCTTTGTTGGGAGACTTAAGGGTTTGTTCCATGTAGGCTAGCTCCATGTGGGCTAGCCACACCTAATGCACAAAGCCTGGCAGTGACATCTTGGGATGCATCCTTCAAAGAGGATGCCAGGGGTCACCTTTCTTGACCCTCTCTTACCCACATACAGGAAGAAACTCAAGCCTTCCTTAGTCAAGCAAAAAGGAGTCAGCGAGGAGGTTGAGAGCTATACTAATTTCTAGAGTGGCTCCAATTGCAATAGAGGAGGAAAAAAAGACAAAAATGGTAGATTTGTGGTAGTAAGGGGCTATCAGTAAGGGAGGAGAATTACAATGGCATATACTTGTATTTCACTAAAAGCTGTTTTTATGGAGCTTAAGAAAATGTGGGGAGAAATAATCAGCTTTCAACAAGGAATATTATTTATAGGTAGGGAAAGGAATTTGATTTGCAGTAGTGAGGATGTACCAGGGGAACCAAGAAGGGACAATATAACGAAAGAGGGTAGATTTCTGAAGAAATTTATGAAAATATTTGGTATGGAAGATGTGACTTCAGTAGTAGGATCTCGGACAGAATTTACATATTACTCCCCCAAGGTACAATAGGATCATAGGGGATTACTTGGCTATTGACCTGTAGGTCATTTTAAGCCTAGCCGTTTCATCCCAATGCAATACCACAGAAATACTAGTCAATACCAAAGACTGCATTTAGTGATGACTGCCCATGTCCAGGAGGGTTGTGGGTTCTATCCACTGTAAGAATTTGCTGTGCCTCATCCACGTATCCAGGTTCCTCTTGAACAATGTCATTGAGGTGTTCTGTTTCACATGAACTGGTAGCCTGTTCCAAAGACATGGCAGTCGCTGGGAGATAAATCTGTCCTTCCAGCATGTCCAATTTAAGTTGCAGGGCATATTTAGGTCCCTGGAATGGGTAGTCCTAGTCCCGTTTGATTTACGGATATGCAGCAAGTTCATTAGGTTTGGGTCTTGGATTGCTCTGTAGGCCAGGCATAAGTCTCCTCTAAGAAGTCTATACAATATGGAGTATAGTAACAGGGACTATAGTTAGCCTGGGTAAGGCACACGCTGGAGCCCTTTGATCTTCTTTGTTAGAAATCCTTGAGGTCTCTCAAATAGCTGCAGGTGCCAAATGGGGCATTGCACTCAATCATGTGCCAGATAAGTGCCGAGTATTTGGGGGGGGGTTATAACCTTTTTTTGCTCTTGAGATGATGCCTTTACTAACTAAGTGTGCTACATAAAAAGCTCTCCAGCTCTCCTTACTACAGTAGACACATGGTAGTCAAAGTAAAGGTCGCAGACAAATTGCAATCCCAGGTCTCATACCACTTCATGGGTACTTAGGGTACTGTCGTTGACTAGATAGTGTGAAGGGACATTGTGCCGAAGAGAATGATGATGCATTGCTTTGCATTCAGTTTGAGACTTTGACTACTACACCAGCCGTTAGTCTGCACGAGACCCTCCTGGAGTATACTGACATCATTTGGGGATTCAATGACTGCACCTAGTTTGAAGTCTTCTGCAAACTTGGCAAGCCACAACCCCTTAGTTTTGACCTGAACTTCTGAGAAGTATATACCAAAGTGTAGAGAGCCCAGCACTGACCCCTGTGGCAACCCACTGGTAACAGGTCTGCTGGTTGATGTGGTGTCGCTCATTATGATAGTGGGGGTGGTTCCACATCAAATTGGGCAAGAGTAGATATAAATTACATTTCACAGGAACATTTGCATTTAATTGAAAGCTTCAACACACACACACACACACACACACACACACACACACACACACACACACACACACACACACACAATAACTACTTCTAATAAAAAAAAAAAAAAAAAAAAAAAAAAAAGATAAAATGCAGGGTAATGAAATAAAAGTATGAGAATGGCACCTTCCCACCTAGCTGTTAAATGAGAGGAATTTATGGAGGGGGTAGAGGAAATTATTTGAGAGTTACTAGGGAAGATAGAAATTTCTTCAAATGTCACAGCTAGTGACTGGAATAAAACAAAAATGGAGCTTAAAACAGACTTGAAATAAACGATAAATATATGGTTAAGAAGTAATAGAAATTACTTACATAGGCTGACAAAGGTTAAAGTATTGCAGAATAAGGGGAATCTCACAGAACAAGAGGAGGGGCAAATGCAAAGTGCTAAAGAGAAAATAATGGATTATCTGGATAATATGCATAAGTTTAGAAAGATGCCGGTTATGTAACTATTTTTGATAACTCCAGAGCACAAAAACTTTTTTGCACAATGTCTTAGGCAACAGAATCTTGAAAGGACTGCTGCCAAACTTAGGGAACCTATAACATGAAAACTACTACAGATAGTATAGAGGTTTAAGAGATATTCTGGAAATTTTACACATTTGTATAAAAAAAAAGTATAAAGCAGAGAAATGTAAAATAAAGAAAAATACAAATGGAAGACTTAGTTATGCCAAGGTTAGAGGTAGATGAGGCTCAACAACTAACAGTAAGATAAGAGGTAATGAGATAAAAACAGGCATGTATAATCAATCTTCATGAAAGTCTCCAGTAAAAATGTTTTTAGGCCATTTAATCTTGTACACAGGTCAGGCATACTTTTATCAACCAGAGGAAAAGTTGTGGACAATAATTAGTAAAGAACTGAAGGAATTTATCTGGGAGGGAAAGAGTAAGAATTACGTGAGATAAGTTGCTCCTTATAATAAAACATGGTGGTTTAGGTTTACCTGATTTGAAGTGAGATTTTAGAGCTACACACTTGAGGCTCATATACATAACACAAACAGAACGTTATTCAAAGTGGAAAGAGATAATGATGATGAAGTAACGGGAAAGTACAAGAAATAGACAGACAGGGATCTTGGTTGAAGATTCTTGGGGAGAATAACAACAGCCATAAAGAATATTATATTCATAAAGTAGCAGAATATATTCTAAGATCTAAGCCAATACGAGAGTGGATAAAAGAGATTTTGCCAAAAGGGATGACAGCAAGTAGGGGTACAGAAACTAGGCAAAAGGGGGATGGAATTTACTGGAGAAATATCGCAAAGGAACCGACATATTGGAAGCAAATAACTCAAGCAGGAAAGGTAATAAGTGGGATGAGGCCAAAAATGACATTTGGATTGCAGGCTACAGACTACCTTGCCTACCAAGGCTTGATCTCTGAGTACAGGCAAAGATAAAGGGATAGGGGAATTTTAAGTGAAAGATCTGCTGTAGCAGAGTTATATAGTTGAGCCTAGAACAGAAGCAGCTATTAAAAAAGGGATAATTAGAAGGTCATGTAAAATACTGCATAATATCCATAAGAATCAAAAGGAGGTTAGAAAAGGCCTGGAAGAGAGACTGGAAAAGCAATTTACAAGAAAACAATGGGAAGACATTATCTATGGCTTCCAAGTATGCAACCAAGTACAGAAGATTTAGGATTGCTGCTTGGAAGTGTTTGCATGGGTATTTTACACTTCAAATAATTTTTCCTCAGGTAGACAGCAAATGCTGGAGGTGTGATGGAGAAAAAAAAGTAACAGAACACATGTTTTGGGAATGTAATGAGTTGGCAGATTTTAAAAATTCCCTACACAGTACTCTATCAGAAATATTGGGTAAGCAAATGGCTGCAAGTAAGGAAATCATTCTTATGAGCTGGGATAAGGATCTGAATTGCCCAGACATAGTAAGGCCTTATTAAGTTTAATTCTGTTGGGTGCCAAAAAAGCAATTAGTAGAAATGTTAATCAAAGTATACACAAACTTTTAAATTACTGAACATTTATTATAAACAACATGTTGTTGTTGTTGTTATTGATGTTTGTCTTTCGGCATTTTCCCGGTTAGGGTTCGCCACAGGGGAACTCTGGTCCGCTAATGATTGGCAGTAGATTTTCACGAACGCCGAGGTGCCAGCTCGACGTCCAACCTTCAACGAAGGCACGCCCATTTAAGAATGTCTTTTGAATGCCCACCCAACCACAGGGAGGACAGGCAGACTCCACACAGAAGGCACTCCCCGCAGTCCAGCCGAGAATCGAACAGGAGAACCTCTTGCTGTGAGGCAACAACGCTATCGTTGCACCACTGCAATTGGACTAAAGGCAACACACCAAGCCGCTAATACTCCACAAAACTTCCACCAAAACAAAAACAATGAAGCAGTGGCTCAGGAAAAAACAAAAACTTTAATAGCTCCAACGGTAAGCGCTTTCGTCTCTCCACTTATTCTCCAAACAGAGACTTCTTCAGACAATCATATAAAATTACTAAGCAACTATATACATAAAAAAATCATGACATATTTAATCACGTGGCATATTTAAAAACATCAAACATCAAAACAACACTCCTTCCGTTATAAAACTTTTCTAAATTTAAATAGAATACACTTATCTTAACAAACAAATAATATTTACTATAAATCACATAAAACTGTTAATATTAGAACCCCTTCCTTTTAATTATAAAAACTGTTAGTGCTTTAATCCCCTCTTTTTTAAATAATATTGTTTGTTTTTTCTGAGCCACTGCTTCGTTGTTTTTGTTTTGGTGGAAACAACATAAAAATAATGGAAGAGGGATCTTTAGAAAAGGGAAAGAGCAAATTACATAGATGTAAATGGAAATTGTGTGAACAATGCATGCATAACAATGTTTAGGAGGAGTTAGGTTTAAGGGAAGACAGAAATTCAGCAATGTTTTGTAATGTTACACTGATGTTAGTAGCAAAGAAAATATATGTGATGTATATTGTATAAGGAGATGAGGAGCATGGCGAAGAGGGGGCTAGCGAAGGTTAAGGATAAGGCGTATGGAAAGTTGTATGAAAAGTTGGACACTAAGGAGGAGGAAAACGACCTGTACCGATTGGCTAGATAGAGAGACCGAGCTGGGAAAGATGTGCAGCATGCAAGAGTGATAAAAGATAATGAGGGAAACATACTTACAAGTGAGGAGAGTGTGTTGAGCAGATGGAAAGAGTACTTTGAGGGGCTGATGAATGAAGAGAATGAAAGAGAAAGAAGATTGGATGATGTGGGGATAGTGAATCAGGAAGTGCAATGGATTAACATGGAGACGGTAAGGACAGCTATGAAGAGGATGAAAAATGGAAAGACTGTTGGTCCAGATGACATACCTGTGGAAGCATGGAGGTGTTTAGGAGAGATGGCAGTGGAGTTTTTAACCAGATTGTTTAATGAAATCTTGGAAAGTGAGAGGATGCTTGAGGAGAAGTGTTTTGGTACCAATGTTTAAGAATAAGGGTGATGTGCAGAGCTGTGGTAACTACAGAGGGATAAAAATGATCAGTCACAGCATGAAGCTATGGGAAAGAGTAGTGGAAGCTAAGTTAAGAAGGGAGGTGATGATTAGTGAGCAGCAATATGGTTACATGTCTGGAAAAAGCACTACAGATGTGATGTTTGCTCTGACAGTGCTGATGGAGAAGTATACAGAAGGTCAAAAGGAGTTGCATTGTATCTTAGTGGACTTGGAGAAACCATATGACAGGGTGCCTAGAGAGGAGTTGTGATATCATATAAGGAAGCCGGGAGTGGCAGAGAAGTATGTAAGAGTGGTACAGGATTTTTACGAGGGTAGTGTGACAGTGGTGAGGTCTGCGGTAGAAGTGATGGATGCATTTAACGTGGAGATGGGATTACATCAAGGATCAATTCTGAGCCCTTTCGTATTTGCAATGGTGAAGGACAGGTTGACAGATGAGATAAGACATGAGTCCAAGTGGACTATGACGTTTGCGGGATATTGTGATCTGTAGTGAAAGTAGGGAACAGGTTGAGAAGACCCTGAAGAGGTGAAGATATGCTCTACAGAAGGGAGGAATGAAAGTCAGCAGGACTAAGACAGAATATATGTGTGTGAATGAGAGGGAGGATAGAGGAATGGTGAGGGTGCAGGGAGTAGAGTTGGCGAAGGTGGATGAGTTTAAAAACTTGAGATCAACAGTTCAGAATAATGGTGAGTGTGGAAGAGAGGTGTAGAAGAGAGTACAGGCAGGGTGGAGTGGATGGAGAAGAGTGCCAGGAGTGATTTGTGACAGACGGGTACCAGTAAGAGTGAAAGGGAAGGTCTACAAGAGGGTAGTGAGACCAGCTATGTTACATAAGTTAGAGATGGTGGCACAAACAAAGAGCTGGAAGTGGCAGAGTTAAAGATGGTAAGATTTGCATTGGGTGTGATGAGGATGGACAGAATTAGGAATCAGTATATTAGATGGTCAGCTCAGGCTGGATGGTTTAGATACAAAGCCAGAGAGGCGAGATTGCGTTGGTTTGGACATGTGCTGAGGGATGCTGGGTATATTGGAAAAAGGATGCTAAGGATGGAGCTCTCAGGTAAGAGGAATAAAGGATGGCCTAAGATAAGGTTTATGGATGTGATGAGAGAGGACATGCAGGTGGTTGGTGTGACAGAACAAGATGCAGAGGACAGGAAGAAATGGAAACAGATGATTCACTGTGGTGATCCCTAATAGGAGCAGCCAAAAGAAGAAGATATTGTATTTAAATGGAAAAAATGTTAAAATGGTTTGTTTTCTTTTCTGTTAATGTATGTTTACCTATGTCTTAAGTGACAATTTAAAACAGTTTTTTTTTTTTTTTTTAATTTTATCTAGAGGAAAAGGGGCATTTACATCTTTGATCATGCAAGCTACACCCTCGTGTAGTTCCATAAGTGCCATGGGTACTGGGAGAAGAAAGAATAGAAGACAATGATGCTGTTTTTAAATTCTTTTACTGATGGGTACTTTTTTAAAACTCCTTTATTGATGGGTATACCCACTGGACACTACTGCTTTTTTTTGCAGCAACACAGGTGTAAAATATAGGTAAATGACTTGCTGAGGGTCATACCATATTCTAATGGAAACTTATAGTTAGTTGCCTGATAACATTTTAAATCCATTCAACATTGAAATTTTGTTTGGTAACGATTCTTCACAAAATGCGTACTGACAGTAGAATATTAACAGTAATAGTAATATATTGTCTGCATTTACATTCCTTCAGGGAAAAATGTCACAACCCTTGCAGATATCCTCCACTGGTCAGCCTAACTATCCCCAAGAAACCATAGTACTTGGTGATTTTAATTAGATTGGAACACCTGTTCCTCCAAATCTCCCACTGCCCATGTTAACCTACATGGGCTTACACAGCTAATATCCACCCCCACAAGGATAGACAAATCTAATCACAAAGAAATTATATTAGACTGGATACTTATCAATAATCACCCCCAAATGTATACATCTGGAACTCTCCCCGATTATCTTAGCGATCACTTTCTCACCTATATAATTAGACATAAAACCATTAATCCCCACCAGCCCACCTATTGAACAGTTAGAAATAACAAGAACTTTGACCCTACTAAGTTTCAAGAGGAACTTAAATCATGTAATTGGTCTCCCTTGAAACACTTGCCCCTAGATGCAGCTGTCTCTTACTTTAACAAAAAATTCCTGGCTGTACTGACTCCCACGCTCCTGCTTGATCCATTAGGACTAAAACTAAAACAGCGCCATAGCTCTCTAATGAAACCAAATCAAGAATTGCACTTAGAAATAAGGTATGTGCTACGTGGCGTACCACTAAATATCCTCAAGCTCAAAATATATATCGGCAGTTAAGGAATGAGACTAAAAGAGCCATTTTACTAGATAAACAAAACCACTACTTCCATCTTCAGAAAAGTAATGAAAAAAAAACCCTAAAAAGTTTTGGGCAGGCAAAAATAAACTATTGCACCCAGGACACACCAGCACACCTACTCCTTCAGCCTCCCCAGATAAACCATCAGAGGATGTTGCCAATGACTTTAATAGTTTCTTTACTGAAACTATTCAGGCCCTAACCAGTAAACTACCTATTAGTTCCTCTAATTTACAGCTGCTCATTCCCAGTACCCAGTACTCCTTTAGCCTCCTTCCAGTCTCCACATATACTATCTGTTCCCTAATCAGGAAACTAAAACCAACGACCCCATCTGCTGATCTTCTCCCTGCTGAGCATCTGCAAAAGGCTGCAAATATCAAAGCATATCACATTTCTATACTAATCAATCGTAGCATATCAGAAGCTACAGTCCCCGCCATCTGGAAAACTTCACATGTCATACCACTCCATAAAGGAGGTAGCTCCACTGAACTATCCAATTATAGACCTATAGCTATCTTATCACCACTGGCTAAAATTTTGGAAAAGTGCATCCATAAGCAGCTTCTGCACTATCTAATCCAGAATCACCTACTGTCTAAAATCTCAGCATGGCTTTAGACCATACCATAGTACCACCTCAGCCCTTCTTACCTTCTCTGATGCTATTAACTATAACAGAAACATTAACAATCTATCCTCTGATCTATCAAAGGCTTTTGATATGGTTAACCACTGACTACTTATTTCTACTTTGGGAGCAATTTCCTTAGACAATCATTCTCTCCAATGGTTCCAATCATATGTCTGCCATAGCCAACAAGCCGTCCATCCTATGGCAGAACAAACTATCCAGCCTCCTTCCCAACACCCTTGGAGTTCCACAGGGATCCATTCTAGGTCCTGTTTTGTTTTCCATTTTCATTAATGACCTCCATACAGCCATCCCAAAAGCTCAAAGTATTTAATATGCAGATGACTCAACTTTGATATGCTCTGCCACCACCCAATCAGTACTGCAGACTCTAACCCAAGATACAGTTAACATAGTTGAAAACTGGCTTTCTGAGCGGCGTCTAATCTTAAACACAAACAAAACAAAGTTGCTACTCTTCTCTCCCATGCAAAGGTCCTCTGTACTACCCTTCTCCATTAATTCTAATAATGGTACCAGAATCTCCCCTGACAACTGCACAAAACTTCTAGGTGTTTTGGTTGACAACAATCTTAAATTTGATATGTATGTAAACCAAGCTATCAAAACCATTAACAAAAAACTTGGAACATCATATAGAATTAGACAATTTCTTACCACTCCTGCTAGAATTGCTATAGCCTGCTCTCACTTACACCCTTTTCTATGCCTCCTCTATACTTACCAACTTAAACAAAACTGATCTTAATAAACTTACTTCCTGTTATAACCACACAGCAAGATTTGCCACTGGTATGCCATATAGACCGCATTACTGTAAAAACCTAAACTATCTTGGTTGGCTAGAGCTAGCCAGCCTATTAAAGTACAACCAACTTACAATTGCTCATGAAGTACTTAACCAACCAGATAATACACCTGCTCTTAAAAATATTATCTACCCCTACTGTAACCTTAGAATACTTCGCTCATCTAATAGATTGGTAGTCCAAACTGTTAAATCCAAAAACTTTGCCGGAGGCTCTTTGTTTGCCAAATCTGTCGGTAAAACTAGGAAATCACTGCTTGCTGACATCACTCTAGTGACCTCCCTCACATAATTTAAGAAAAGTCTCAAGCAGTATTTTAAATCGCATCATAAATTTTGTTAGAATGTATAACTCAAATGTCAACTGAGTCTGTAAACTTTGCTAAATGTGTATTTTTGTAATTTTCTCTGGAGCTTTTCTCCCCGGGCCTCCGCTGAAAATGGACATGTATCCAGTTGGACTATCCCAGTCAACAAATGTAAAATAAATTAAATTAAACAAATTAATTTAACAACAGAAGCAAAAATGTCATTTAAGAAAATGAAGGCGATACGGTTTTAAGATAAAGAGCACCTATCAGCATTAGGATTATATACATGAAGATGGATATGTACAACTATTTTGTTGGTAATGAAGCTGTAGTAAAAGCTTGCATTCCACAGAGGCCTATGGTACAGAATGTACTGGCACAATGATATTAAGATTTAAGCAGCACATTTCTGGAAGATCGGCTAAATATGTCAGTAATCATCACAACAAAAACATGATCAGAATTATTTTATTTATTTGACATCTGATTACTGGGATAGTCTGACTGGGATAATACTCTGTACTCAGCGGAGGCCCAGGGAGAAAAGTTACACATTGACATAACATGGTTATAGTTAAATAAAGTTATTACAAAGCATAATAGAAAAGAATGACATATTAACGAGGTAAAAAATTCAGCTTCAGCTTATACAAATGCAATATTTTGACAGTTATAACAAGTTGAAAAAGAACACTGTCATTAGATAAAAGTATTCATTCACAAGTTGTAGCTCACAAAGAGGACATTAAACACACAGAGTACACTCTTTGGAAATGAGATGACTATATATTACAGCCTAGCAAAATAAATTTGACCTTTGTCTACATAACAGATTTTACTAATTCCCTCTGTCAACACTGTCAGAGTATTCTGGTGGTAGAAGGAGGGAGGGACTAGCTCAGCCTGAGGTAGTGCAGTTAGGGTTGCCACCTTTCGTTGTGGCTAAAACCGGAGTAAAGCCACACCCCGCACATCCCAGTAACCCCACCCACCCCCTCTCCCACCCATTTTCTGCCCATTTTGTGATGTCATGCTGACATCACTGGATGGGGACCACCCTCTTTTTCCATTCCTGCTGCCTGTTTTCAGCTGACGTACTATGCTTTTCTGTAAAAAAGCATAGTAAATCAGCCAATTTAGATAGTCTGTTTCCTTTTTTGAAACAGAATATCGGGGTTTGTACAGTGTTTTCCAGATTACCGGTGAATCAGTTTGACTTCCGGATAGTCCGGAAAAAAAAAAAAAACGGAGGGGTGACAACTCTAATGTGCAAGAGCAAAGCTAGGTTTTGTTTAAGTAGTCTTTTAGGAGTAGTTTGAAGCTGGACAGGTTAGCTGTAGATCTGATTTGCAGAGGGTAAAAAACAGATCTTGGATGCAGCAGTGATAGTTTAATCTTAGCTACTCTGCTTGCTACACCTAAAGAAGACAGAGGGTGACAGAAGACAAGAATTTACACAGACTTTAGATTCTAAGAAATACACTCTACCAGAGGAGGATATGCTGAAAGTAGAAATCAGAACTTACACAACTGCTTACAATGTCTGTGTTTGCCAAACATACGCTGCAGTTTGCACACTGCTGGTCTCAAAGCTTCACAGAGAACAGGCAGAAAAAAAGGTTAAATTGTACAAACCTGAACACAGGGGGACATGAAAGATCCTGGTTATCACTAGGAGGACAATGCAATGGAAATGGTCTACCATCAAATTTACCTAATAACACAGGCAAACAGGCTGAACCACAGAGTTACGATGGGATGCTTATTGGATGACTTGATACTGGAAATGTCTCCAGAAATTAGCTAAAATTCTATCAAGATTCAGAAAGGAATGCAGTAAGACGTTATTATAATCCCTTCAGAACTTAGCTGTAATTCCAGTATGACTGGACACAGAATGTGGCACCCTATTAAAATTCTAAGGCAATATTAAAACAGTGCTTTTACGCCTCAGCATTTTCATGATCAAAAACTAATGTAGCAAATAGTGGAAAATGACTGAATTGAATGAACTAATAAATGCAACTGATGTGTGGACGTTTTGTTGGTGTGAGTGTCCATGTACGTATGTAGTTTAGATGAAGAGTAGCCTTCTGATCTCTATCTTCTTGTCTATACAACTGTAACTGGGGATTGTTCAAATGCCATTCCTAACAGTCTATGCCCTCCAAAACTACCACTGAATTCAGATTACAGAGCTCTCAGGCTTGTCAAACCTCCCTTTGTGGAAGGCTTGGATGAAGCATCAACAATTGTGGAGGTTCTTTGCCCTGCATGCCTCTTCCAGGTAAAACTGCTGGGACTGTACAAATGATACGCCTACCAGTCCAAAAAGGTTGTGGTGGCCATCAGGCCTCTTAAACCTCATTCTGCAAGTGTTCGTGGTGAAGCACTGGCAACTATGAAGATATTTCAGGCTGTATCCCTCTTCCAAGCAAAACAGTGAAACTGGCAGTCCTAGCTTGTAGTTCAACAACTGCAGGAACAGTTTGAAGCTTTCTACAATTTAGGAATGTAAGGTGGGCACACTCCAATGATACACATTAAGAGCAAGATTCAAAATGTGTGAAAGACAGCAAAGAAAAGCTATGTGCAAGGACTGGATGCACCCTCCTAGTCTTATGAGTAATGATATGATGTGTACCTGTATGAGCACATGTACCCATGAGCACTGGGAGTTGGAAAACGGATTCAGCACTGCTAAGCTGACAGTATCTGTGGTAAAACACTCAGCAGTTATCTGCTGCAGAGAGCCTTCAAACTCAGAACCAAATCAGTGCCCATAAAATTTGCTTGGATCGTTTCATCTGTACATATTTGTGTACAACTGGTTTATTAAGTATGCCTCTAGAAAGCAAAATGTTAAAAACACCAAAAGTACATAACAGCTAAAATAAGAAAACAAAAATGGTGTTCCTTAAGGACTACTCACCAAAAGATAGGTAGCAATTGCAACATCTTCAAAGACAAATTTTTCAGGATCTGTTACTTCAGGCCATACCTTTAAAAAAAGCAGAAGGCACCCACAAAATTAGCATATGATGTATATACTCAAGGAAGCCATTTACTTAATTCCAGCAGCTACCACCAAAAGAATGTTACAAACACTGCCGCAACATTTAAGACAGGGGGCTCAAATAAACACAAATTCTTGTTTTAGCTCTTTTCTAACGCTTTAATTGTGTAGACAGATTCCACAACAGAAAAAATGAAAAGTAGAAGACTAGAAACAGCACTCCCACTAGAAACAGATAGGAAAAGTGATGCACTTCCACACCACCTAACAATACCAGAACATAGAAGCTGTGCCGATGGGACAGAGGGATAGATATGATAAAGGTTCAAATACCAACCTGACAGTGCAAGACAGTAAGATGGGTGTGCCCATCCTAAAAGGGATGCTTGGGACATGCTAGGGACACATTTGCGTGCTTGGTTTCTCCTGGAGGAAATTGGGGAAACAGTGTGGTGCTGCCTGAGGGTGAGTGAAGCAGTCATGCAGACAGTAGCCCCTTATTTAAGTGAGGGAGGATAGTGTCCACTGCAAGTCTAATCCACATGGAGTTACTAGGTGGCACTGAGTGGGAAGTAGGAGAAAACACTCCTCAACAGCAATATAATGTTGTCCAAAGTGTCTTGATCTCCTTAGCCTCAAATGTGGGTCACAGTTAGTCTGGGGGAGGCTACTCAGGTTCTGTAGGTGCAGTGGACAAAGAAACTAAAATAAACATATCAGAAGAACAAAAGAACAGGCAAAGAAACAGAGAAAGAGATTCATGTATGATGGAGGAGATCCAAATGCCTAAAAGTTACCAAAGTACTCATCAGCAGAGAACAAAGGAAGACCAGAGCAAATGAAGTAACACATTATAATAGCTTGGATTAGGTAATGGATAAAAAGCTTGACAATAAGTATGAATATTACCAGCTGCTACTTAAGTATAGTGTGACATGAGTACGATATTTAACATTCTTATGCTCCTGGGCATCTCCTGAAAAAGGTAAGGTCAACAGAACATTCAACAGATCAATACAAACCTGAAAAAGAGAGTCAGGTCAAAGTCTATGAATACAGCTGCTTTAATGGGCGAGAGTACAGAGACCATTTCTGGCATAATAATTACCTGTACTATACTTTTCATCAAATTTGCAGATTCTACTCCCTAATGAAGATGCAACTGTATCTCTGTAACTAAAGTAAAAGAAGAAAAGAAATTATTTTCAGACAAATGATTACCAAATGTTATTTGCTTTTGCTTCACAAACCTAAAGTCCTTCTTATCCTCCTCACAGCTGACCACCAGCTTCTACCAGCATCTCTCCTTGTTGACTGAGCCTACTAGGCACTCCTTCTCTCCTCCCAGACTTACGCAGACTCGTGCTCAGGGCTAGTGAGGACACAGA